>NW_028157675.1:0-92699 GCF_964263955.1 Coregonus lavaretus
CTCGGGAACGTTCCAAGAACACTAGCTAAGATTCCCAATAAGTTAGGGTTTTATCTGACATTAGGAAGATAATATCCCCAAAACATTTAAATAAAGAATTGTTTTGATTACACAAAAATGTTGTGCACAACATCTGTACCAACCACCACAGAAAATTCCCCAAAAGTTCTTATTAGGTTTCCAGGTAATGTAATAACAATAATAATGTTATTACATTACCTGTACCAGTAATGTTTTCCAAGCAAAACAAAGCTGGTTCTGTGAAAGTTTCCAGAACATTCGTTAGGTTATAGCAAATGTTCTCAAAACACAAAAACTGTCCAGTCGTGTTGATGATTATAGAATGTTTGTATAAAACATTCCACTGATGTTGCAAGAACACATTTAATCTGTTCTTTAAAAGTTCCCAGAATGTTTCATTCAGGTTGTGGGAAGAGTCTTGTGAGAACAGTGCGGGGACATCACAAAATACTTGTTCCCAAAACACAAAAACTGTCCAGTTGTGCGGATGATTCTACAATGTTTATTTTAGGGAGCAAAAACATTCACCTGATGTTGCGAGAACGTTCCTAAAATAAAAAATGTCTGTTCTTTAAGCTAGAGATGTATTATTTGCATGGGCTGAGTCTCAATCCCCCACACCCGCCAATGTCGGCATTCTGCATCGGTGGTGGAAGGTGGCTGAGCTACAGCGATGTTTGTCAGACAATGAGACATTCAAAAAATCGGTCTTCTCACGAAAACGTCTGTAGTGTCCGAACGGTTTGGCCTACAAAGTAATATGACCACTCTATGGAAAGATGGTGTTCTCTGTTTTGCTCTATAACCCCAACAAGCGGGACTTGTCTGAAGTCGGTACCACCGATCTGCCAACTTCTGTCTGTGGCGTCCGAACAGTTTGGGCTATACTCTAACAAGCCTCACTAGACTCATCTGAAGGTAGTCCGGTACCAGTTAAAACAATTTATGGAAGTATATACTGAGTGTAAAAAACATTGTTTCTATGACAGACTGACCAGGTGAATCCAGGTGAACGCTATGATCCCTTATTGATGTCACCTGTTAAATCCACTTCAATCAGTGTAGATGAAGTGGAGGAGACAGGTTAAATAATGATTTTCAAGCCTTGTGGGAACATTGTGGGCATATGACAAGAGATACATTCCTAAAACACTAAAACTGTCCAGTTGGGTTGACATTCAGATAATGTTTGAATCAGGGTGCATAAAACATTCCTTTGATGTTGCAAGAATGTTGACAGAACACCTGATCTAAGTTCTTTAAAGGTTCCCAGAACATTTAATTAAGTTATGGGAGTCTGGGATGTTGCAAGAATATTATTTTGATATCCACATAGGTTGCACAGAACATTCCCATAATGTTGCACAATGTTCCACAATTTCCAAATGTCAGTTTTATGACTTTCATAGCATATTTGTTTTAGGTTTAACATAATATTCTATTGATGTTCACGCAACATGCATTTTATCTTGTCTTGGAGTTTCTCTGAACATTTTGAAAATGTCACATTTAAGTTTTCTCTAAAAGTACCACAACACTCCCAGCATGCAATCACAACCATATTTTTTGCACTTCATATGTTGACAGTCTACACATTATTTCATTCATAGGACATTTGAACAGCATTTAATCAAACACTACCATATGTTATATGTTGACAATCTACACATATGGAGATTGAACATGCAATGTTTGGTCCCAAAACATGTCTTAATCATCTTCGCCACCAGGGAAGCTCTCTCACAGGTTCTTCTTTCAGTAAATAACCATGGAAGTATGGTCATTCAGGAATGCCATCCTTCAGTCTCTCTGACCCTCTCTCAACCCTCTCTGGACCCTGTCTCTCAAAACCCTGCCATGACAATATGGCAGTGCAGGAATAGTTACAGTGCCTCCGACTAGTATTCAGACCCCTTTACTTTTTTCACATTTTGTTACGTTACAGCCTTATTCTAAATGTTAATGTTTTTAATGACAAAGCGAAAGCAGGTTTTTAGAAATGTATGCACATTTATTAAAAATGTAAAACAGAAATACCTCATTTACATAAGTATTCAGACCCTTTGCTATGATATATATATAGACACCTGTCTATATAAGGTCCCACAGTTGACAGTGCATGTCATGGCAAAAACCAAGCCATGAGGTCAAAGGAATTGTCCATAGAGCTCCGAGACAGGATTGTGTCGAGGCACAGATCTGGGGAAGGGTACCAAAAAATCTCTGCAGCATTGAAGGTCCCCAAGAGCACAGTGGCCTCCATCATTCTTAAATGGAAGAAGTTCGGAACCACCAAGACTCTTCCTAGAGCTGGTTGCCCGGCTAAACTGAACAATCACGGGAGAAGGGCCTTGGTCAGGGAGGTGACCAAGAACCCGATGGTCACTCTGACAGCACTCTGGAGTTCCTCTGTGGAGATGGGAGAACCTTCCAGAAGGACAACCATCTCTGCAGCACTCCACCAATCAGGCCTTTATGGTAGCGTGGCCAGACGGAAGCCACTCCTCAGTGAAAGGCACATGACAGCCCGCTTGGAGTTTGCCAAAAGGCACATAAAGACTCTCCGACCATGAGAAACAAGATTCTCTGGTCTGATGAAACCAAGATTTAACTCTTTAGCCTGAATGCCAAGTGTCACATCTAGAGGAAACCTGGCACCATCCCTACGGTGAAGCAAGTACAGAGTGATCCTTCATGAAACCTGCTCCAGAGCGCTCAGGACCTCAGACTGGGGCATAGGTTCACCTTCCAACAGGACAATGACCCTAAGCACACAGCCAAGACAACGTAGGTGTGGCTTCAGGACAAGTCTCTGAATGTCCTTGAGTGGTCCAGCCAGAGCCCGGACATCTCTGGAGAGACCTGAAAATAACTGTCCAGCGACGCTCCCCATCCAACCTGACAGAGCTTGAGAGGATCTGCAGAGAAGAATGGGAGAAGCTCCCCAAATACAGGTGTACCAAGCTTGTAGCATCATACCCAAGAAGACTCGAGGCTGTAATCGCTGCCAAAGGTGCTTCAACAAAGTACTGAGTAAAGGGTCTGAATTCTTATGTAAATGTGATATTTCCGTTTTTTATGTTGAATACATTTGCAAAAATGTCTAAAAACCTGTTTTTGCTTTGTCATTATGGGGTATTGTGTGTAGATTGATGAGGGGAAAAAACAATTTAATCAATTTTAGAAAAAGTCAAGGGGTCTGAATACTTTACGAATGCACTGTATATCTCAACCACACATACACACACACTCTCACACTCTTTCTCTCTCTCTCTCACACACACACACACACACACACACACACACACCATGTTTACTCATTAAAATACATAAATCAGCAATTATTTTATAATGTGGCTCAAAGTGTGATGTGCACTTCTAATTGAAAAACAAACGACTCTGTCCATAAATGCTTCTGCTTCTGCTGCTTTTTAATAATTGTCTTTAATTAAACGATTCCTGGCTAGCTCCCATGACGATTCTCCTCTGTATACCAAACACACACACATACACACACTGCAAATAAACTTCAAAGACTTCACAGTTGTGAATATCCTAAGATCTTGTTTAATCTTCATCTGCTTCTCTGAATGGTGTTTTTTGTAACTTAATGTTCTTGTGAAATACGTCTTTACTGTGGAATAATGGACATGACTGTTCTGATTCCTCTCCAATGACCTCTGCTTTTCAGATTCAGATGAGAGTCACATCCGACAACACTTCTAAAACACATCCTCCTACTCTGTTGTTCCCGTGTGATATCATCAAATCCAAAGATTTCTCCCCACCCTTTTTCCATCTCAATCTCTCCTCAGATCCACAGGCCTTAATGTGCACACGTTTACCGTCTCAATATCTCCTACTTGACCTGGCGGGAGACCCTCCACTCACCCCTGTTTACTCTACTAATACAATTCCAGACCCACAGCACCCAACACTGTAAATATACACACACACATACACAGCACTGTAAATACACACACAGTCACATTACAAACAGAGCTGTGAGGCCTATCTGCCTGTGTTTTATTTTCTGTTTGCACACAGCGTGAGTGTAACACACACTCCTAAATACAGCTACAGGCAGGAAGGCAGGTAGGCGCAGATGAGAGGCGAGAGGGGCAAGATAAAGCTCACTCAGACAGGGGTGGGGATGAAGCCTAATTGGCCTCGATATCACAGGAAGAAATATTCACGATGGCGGTAAAAAAAACGAAGGAAAAAAAGGAAAAAAGTCCTGCACTTTTAAAAGGGAATTTGCTATGTAATGATGAGGTTGGAGTATTTCATCTTGCCTTTGACTGCGGTACGCCCAACTGACACACTTACTGCGCACTGCGCGACACCTCCCACCAACACACACACACAAGACGGCACAGCTGCAGCTGATAAAGTAGGCCTCAACGCTGCTGCTTACAAAAGCATGGGGCGTGGTCGGTCACATGAACCACATCGACATCCGTAGCTCACCATGAGCCCTGAGCTCACACACACACAGACACACACTCACATGGGCAGATTTCAGGTAGAGATACACACAGAGGAAGTGAATCAGCCAGGGGGGAGATAACAGACAGTAGCAGAACACACACACTGACACACACAGATATACACAGACAGCACTAGAACGAAATCATACACACAGAGAGAGAAATATACACACAGACAGCACTAGAACGAAATCATACACACAGAGAGAGAAATATACACACAGACAGCACTAGAACACACACACAAGCACACATACACATCATCATCATCATCATCATCATCATCATCATCATCATCATCCTCAATTGACCTCATTGGTTGTAGGCCAATGTTTGCATAGATCCTGTAATACACCTATTGTTCTCTCCCTTGTGCTCTATGCTTACCAAACCACAACACTGAGTCTCCTGTATTTTCTCCATGATAAGGACATGGTAAAGGTAGCCTATGTACAGTAGTAATTTACATTTATGCCATTTTAATCACTTCTAGTAATTACCATGTTGGTGTTCCATTATAATGACTTTTTTAAACTTGTCATTATCATTAGTAGGATAACAAATGCTATAATGTGTGAGTCCCAAATGGCACCCTATCCCCTATATAGTGCACTACTTTTCTGGTCAAAAGTAGTGCACTGTATAGGGGCTAGGGTGCCATTTGGGATGCAGCCATGATAATCTGTCGCTTTGTGGTCATGATTGTGAAACGGCATAAAGGCAGGACTCTAAAAGGTAGAAATAGAACAAAAGATAATAATGTGGAATATGACAACAGCTGATCTGGGTGGGTTGCGTGTTATGACAAAGCTTTAGTGTGAATAACAGCTGTACTACTATTACACCTACACATCTCACAGTATACAACAATCAAACCAGGCTGCAACAGCCAAGCATTAGTCAACTCTATTTAAGCAATAAGGCCTGAGGAGGTGTGGTACATGGCCAATATACCACGGCTAAGGGCTGTTCTTAGGCACAACGCAACCACAAACAGACTCCCTTCCATTTAAGACATTTAACTTGAGAAAGATACAATTTCTTCTTCCAAAATCATACAATTCATCAACACAATCGCATCATATTTAGAGCTGGGACTTGAAACAATCTCCTATTCCTCATTCAGGTCCTTCTATTTGGCTACAGTCCTACTGTCACTTATTAGTGGGAGCTAAGCAAATTCTCTCATGTTTTTCTTTCTTACTGCCTCGATTCCTGTCACAATCACTTGGGAGCCCAATGGATGACAAACTCCCACCTCCTCTAGCATTATTGCTTAAAGCTCACAGTGTCTCCTGCTCCCCTACACTCAAAAAAATGCTGGGTTAAAAACAACGCAATTTGGGTAAATATTGGACAAAACACGTTAGGTTATTTTGACCTAACAGTTGGGTCACTTAACAACCCACTGCCAGAGCCAGGTCTGGATGTTGATGCTGGATTATTGATCTACGATCAAAGATGGGCAGTATTTCTGTTACATGTATTTGACATATGTATTTGAATTACTCCTGAGTATTTTGTATGTTGTATTACACTGGGCTGAACTACCCTCCAATGCAAATTTGTAACAAGATACAGTACTTTCGAAAGCTGTAATATGTGTTTTTAAAACACAAAATACTTTTATATACAATTTCTTTACAGTGGTTCACAATTTTGTGGCCCCCTTTCACCAAACATTGGTATCAAAAGTCGGATGGCACTATGGTGTGATAAGAGTGTCTGATAAATGAATTAATTGTACATGTACAGTACCAGTCAAAAGTTTGGACACAACACTCATTCAAGGATTTATCTTTATTTTTTACTATTCTCTACATTGTAGAATATTAGTGAAGACATCGAAACTATGAAATAACACATATGGATTAATGTAGTAACCAAAAAAGTGTTAAACAAATCAGCACTTTAGATTCTTCAAAGTAGCCACCCTTTGCCTTGATGACAGCTTTGCACACTCTTGGCATTCTCTCAACCAGCTTCACCTGGAATGCTTTTCCAACAGTCTTGAAGGAGTTCCCACATATGCTGAGCACTTGTTGGCTGCTTGTCTGCGGTCCAACTCATCCCAAACCATCTCAATTGGGTTGAGGTCGGGTGATGGTGGAGGCCAGGTCATCTGATGCAGCACTCCATCACTCTCCTTATTGGTCAAATAGCCCTTACACAGCCTGGAGGTGTGTTGGGTCATTGTCCTGTTGAAAACCAAATTAAAGTCCCACTAAGCGCAAACCAGATGGGATGGCGTATCGCTGCAGAATGCTGTGGTAGCCATGCTGGTTAAGTGTGCCTTGAATTCTAAATAAATCACAGACAGTGTCACCAGCAAAGCACCCCCACACCATCACACCTCCTCCTCCACCTGCTTCACGGTGGGAACCACACATGCGGAGATAATCTGTTCACCTACTCTGTGTCTCAAAAAGACACAGTGGTTGGAACCAGAAATCTCAAATTTGGACTCATCAGACCAAAGGACAGATTTCCACTGGTCTAATGTCCATTGCTTGTGTTTCTTGGCCCAAGCAAGTCTCTTCTTGTTATTGGTATCCTTTTGTAGTGGTTTCTTTGCAACAATTCGACCCTGAAGGCCTGATTCACGCAGTCTCCTCTGAACAGTTGATGTTGAGATGTGTCTGTTACTTGAACTGTGTGAAGCATTTCTTTGGGCTGTAATCGGAGGTGCAGTTAACTCTAATGAATTTATCCTCTGCAGTAGAGGTAACTCTGGGTCTTCCATTCCTGTGGTGGTCCTCATGAGAGCCAGTTTCATCATAGCGCTTGATGGTTTTTGTGACTGGATTGACTGACCTTCATGTCTTAAAAGTAATGATGGACTGCCGTTTCTCTTTGCTTATTTGAGCTGTTCTTGCCTTAATATGGACCTTGTCTTTTACCAAATAGGGCTATCTTCTGTATACTACCCCTACCTTGTCACAACACAACTGATTAACTTTTAACAAGGCACACCTTTTAATTGAAATGCATTCCAGGTGACTACCTCATGAAGCTGGTTGAGAGAATGCCAAGAGTGTGCAAAGCTGTCATCAAGGAAAAGGGTGGCTACTTTGAAGAATCTCAAATATAACATATATTTTGATTTGTTTAACACTTTTTTTGTTTACTACATGATTCCATATGTGCTATTTCATAGTTGTGGTCCTCTGTAGCTCAGCTGGTAGAGCACGGTGCTTGTAATGCCAAGGTAGTGGGTTCGATCCCCGGGACCACCCATACACACAAAAAAATATATATGCACGCATGACTGTAAGTCGCTTTGGATAAAAGCGTCTGATAAATGGCATATTATTATTCTACAATGTAGAAAATAGTACAAAATAAAGAAAAACCCTGGAATGAGTAAGTGTGTCCAAACTTTTGACTGGTACTGTATATGTACAAATGAACAATTGCACAGCATGCTGGGTATTACTCTAATGAGCTCCGCCCCGAAACAAGGCCAATGACAATACCCAGTGTGTTTTGCAGTTGTTAATTTTCACATTTACATTTAGGTAATTTCCGGTTAATTTGTTCTGTTGTATTGTCAAGGTATGTTAAGGTTGAGTACTGATACTTTTGTAGTGTTAATGAGGCTTACTCAAGACCATAAATATTTTAGTTTTTCTGGATATATATTTAAGCCCTTATTTTGTTGGCACAAAACTACCTCAATACTTCCATTCATTTGTATGGGTTACCTTCAGACGAGTCCTGTGACACTTGTGGGGGTCGTAGAGCAACACGGAGGAAACCATCATATTCGTGAGAGTCTCATCTTTCCATATAAGTTTGTAGGCCAAACTGCTCAGATGTGTTCGTGAGAAGACCGATTTTCGGGATGTGTCATGGTCTATCAAACATTGCTGTAGCTCGGCAACCTTCCATCGCAGATGCGGAAGGCCACCGCAGATGCGGATGTGG
This sequence comes from Coregonus lavaretus, assembly GCF_964263955.1. Taxonomy (NCBI): domain Eukaryota; kingdom Metazoa; phylum Chordata; class Actinopteri; order Salmoniformes; family Salmonidae; genus Coregonus; species Coregonus lavaretus. Next base: position 8,439 of record NW_028157675.1, read on the forward strand.
TGGATTGAGACACAGCTCATGCATAAAAACAGATATCTTTAAACTGACGGGTGCGTCAATAGACTCTTAAGCATCATTTTTAACCCGTCATTTTTTAGAGGGTAGTTTCCGACTTATACACACACACACACACACACACACATTCACACACGCTCACACAGACAAGTACACAGATACATAAGACATCAAAATGCACACATATTCACATATTTTCGAGCACACAGACACACTACAACAATAAACATACAGTTTTAACTCTCACTCTGTACATAATGCTTAATTTATTTTAGATAAAATAAACATCTTTAGCCATTTACTGCTTTCTAAACCAGTGAACGTGTCTCATATTTGTGCATTTTAGCATTTTTGGGGGGCTGAAAAAAAATCTGGGAAGGTAACAATGGCATGTCACCATGTTTGGCTGCTATCAGATCGGTGGCACAAGCTCCCTACCTCTGTTCAGCAGCACTTAGACTGCATTGTTCTGGTAAATCCCCAGGTCTCATCCCCACAACAACAACACAGGCCTGCCCAGATACTGTAGTGTAGCTATGCTAGGACGATCGTGTGTTCAGAGGGAAAGATTGAACAAGGTAGCTCTAAGCTTCCTTGGTTGGCATCAGCGGAGCTTGTCCAGAATGATGTACAGAGAGAGAGAGAGAGAGAGAGAGAGAGAGAGAGAGAGAGAGAGAGGCAGTGGCAACACACAGCAAAACAACCAACAGACAAACAAACAAAGAGTGCCCTTTCTCTCCCCGTTCTCATGCCATTGTACGGTATGAAACCAGCGAGCCAACAACGATGTTGTCCACGATGTGGATGCCAGGGTGCCACCTACAGTACCAATCTAAAAAGCAGAAGTAACTGAAAGAGACGAGTATAACAGAGAAGGACCATATAAATCTACCCCTGGCCTGAGCTCAGAGCTATCCAGACCCTCCAGCCCCATCACAGTGATAAGCAAACACACACACACACACACACACACACACACACACACACACACACACACACACACACACACACACACACACACACACACACACACACACACACACACACACACACACACACACACACACTCTCCTGGGGTCTCCCGACACGAGGCATGTGCTGTGTGACGCCCCTCCTGGAACTAGCAGTATCGCAATGAGTGACATCACAAACAGGCTCGGAGTGTGTGTGTGTGTGTGTGTGTGTGTGTGTGTGTGTGTGTGTGCGTTGGCAACAGGCACATTAGAGGCCTTTGTTAGAGCAGACCTTGGCACATATTACCTTAATGAGTGGCTTCCAGCACTGCGCCACTCTAGAGGCAGAGCCATGTGGCTCCCCTCCCCTTTAAATATATTTTATTTTCTGATTTGCTTGAAACGGTTTGGCGTGTGCCATGAGCTCGCTCTCGAAAGAAAATGCTGGTTTAAAAACAACCCAATTTGGGTAAATATTGGACAGAACACATGTTGGGTTATTTTGACCAAGCCAGTTCGGTCACAAACAACCCATTGTTTTCTTTATGTTGGATTGTTGATGCTGGGTTTTTGAACTATGATCCACCAGGTCAGATCAGAAGACTGGAGGCGTGGCTTAGTAGGGGCGTGTCTTTCAGGTAGTTATTTTTGGCAAACCTTGAGAGCAAATGTTATTCCAGTTAATCTGTTCTGCTGTATAATCAACACATGTTAAGGTTGCGCTCTGACACTTTTCTAGCTATCTAAGGCTTGCACAGGAGTATGAGTTTCTTAAGTGCCTATGCATATCCAACTTGTTATAATATTTAAATAATAATTTGCATGCTTTAATGTTTTTCTCACACTACGTGTTTTAATATAATTGTATACATTGTTTTATATATCATAAAAAATTGGAAGCTAGCCCAACATTGGGATATGCTGTGACGAGGTGTGAATGAAGGAGTCAGGCGCAGGAGGTAAAACACCGAAGTCCAGAGTTTATTCTATTTACATAAATAAAATGCACCCAGCGTCAAAACGAAACTATCACAAGGGAAATATTCCACCTTGGCAATAACCAACCGAGCTACTCGCTCTCACAATGAAACAATCACTCACAAAAACAAGGGGAACAGAGGGAACACTTACACACATAGTAATTAGGGGAATGAGCACCAGGTGTGTGTGATTGACAAGACAAGACATGACAAGTGGAGTGATGAGAATGGGATCGGCAGTAGCTAGTAAGCCGTTGACGACGAACACTGAAACCTGCCCGAACAAGGAGGGGAGGCATTATGGATGCCCTACGGTCCAATATTATTATCACAAAGGACTGGAAAACGGATGGAGCATTCATCAAACCGTAGGGCATCCATAATGCCCCGAGGTTGTGCTGAATGCTGTTTTCCACTATCCCCTTCCCGAATACGCACCAGGTTGTAGGCACTCCTGAGGTCTAATTTGGTGAAAAAACGGGCATTGACTCAATCACTAAAGGAATGGGGGGAAGAGGATAACTAAATCGTACCGTCACATTTACATTTTACATTTACGTCATTTAGCAGACGCTCTTATCCAGAGCAACTTACAAATTGGTGCATTCACCTTATAGCCAGTGGGATAACCACTTTACAATATGTTTTTTTTGTTTTGAGGGGGGGGGGAGGATTACTTTATCCTATCCCAGGTATTCCTTAAAGAGGTGGGGTTTCAAGTGTCTCCGGAAGGTGGTGAGTGACTCCGCTGTCCTGGCGTCGTGAGGGAGCTTGTTCCACCATTGGGGTGCCAGAGCAGCAAACAGTTTTGACTGGGCTGAGCGGGAACTGTGCTTCCGCAGAGGTAGGGGGGTCAGCAGGCCAGAGGTGGATGAACGCTTATTCAGTGGTCGATGATCAATGCACGGGCGTAAACCGCCATCTTTCTTCTTCACAAAGAAGAATCTCGAGGAAGCAGGTGAAGTGGAGGGACGTATATACCCCTGGCGCAGGGACTCTGTGAATTATGTTTCCATAGCCTCCGTTTCAGCCAGCGACAGGGGATACACATGACTCCTGGGAGGTACAGCGTCTACCTGAAGGTTTATCGCGCAATCCCCCTCCCGATGAGGTGGTAATTTAGTAGCTTGCATCTTGGAAAACGCAAGCGCCAAATCATGGTATTCGGGGGGAATGCGCACGGTGGGAGTACCGTCTGGACTTTCCACCATGGTCGCACCAACGGAAACACCTAGACACCTACCCGGACACTCACGCGACCACCCCGTAAGAACCCTCTGCGGCCATGAAAATTGGGGTTGTGAAGGGCTAACCACGGAATACCTAAGACTACATGGTAAGCAGGAGACTCAATAATCAAAAAAGTGATCTGCTCAACATACGTCTCCTGTGTAATCATGGTGACTGGTACAGTAACCTCCTTAACCAACCCAGACCCTAATGGTCAACTATCAAGTGCTCTGATGGGGAGTGGAATGGATAGGGGAACCAATGAAATGCCTTGACGGCATGCAAATGCCCTGTCCATAAAGTTCCCAGCTGCGCCTGAATCGACTAGCGCCTTACACTGGGAAACTACCAGGTGATCGGGAAAGGAGATAGATAAGGTACAGTGCGCCGCAAAGGGCTCTGAACAAGTTTGGGTGTTCGTTACCTGGGGTGATGCGTGAGTACCCTGCCTACCGCCTCCAGACCTAATGGAAAGTTGACTGCGACGTGAGGTGGATTGTCCCTTCGTGCCACCAGAGTGGCACTGTCGCTGTCCTCCTGCGCTCTCTCGACCGGCGGCTCCCCCAGCTCCATCTGCTCGGGGTCAGAGTCGTCCAGAGTGGGAATGGGCAGACCCCTACCAGGACGTCCTCTGGCTGCTAGCAGATTGTCCAGCCGGATGGCCATGTCCACCAGTTGGGAGAACGATAGCATGGCATCACGGCAGGCTAGCTCCCGTCGGACGTCCTCCATTAGGTGGCACCGGAAATGGTCGATCAGGGCCAGCTGGCCAGCATCGATGAATGCTCCTGGACCCTTTCCACAACTCCAGGCATGCGGTCTTCTCCTGCTGACTCCATTCAGTGGGTGAGTGATTCTGTGACGAGGTGTGAATTAAGGAGTCAGGTGCTGGAGGTAAAACACCGAAGTCCAGAGTTTATTCTATTTATATAAACGAAACGCACCCAGCGTCAAGACGAAACTATCACAAGGGAAATATTCCACCTTGGCAATAACAAGCTACTCGCTCTCACAATGAAACAATCACTCACAAAGACAAGGGGAACAGAGGGAACACTTATACACATACTAATTAGGGGAATGAGCACCAGGTGTGTGTGATTGACAAGACAAGAGGAGTGATGAGAATGGGATCTGCAGTAGCTAGTAAGCCGGTGACGACGAACGCCGAAACCAGCCCGAACAAGGAGGGGAAGCAGCCTTGGCGGAAATCATGACATATGCCTAGGCCTCATTAAGCTGCAATAGTGTCAGTGCTAAAGCTTAACATGTGTTGACAACAGAACAGATGAACCAGAATGACGTTTACTCTCATGGGTTGCCAAAAATAACTGTCTTAAATCCACACCCCTACTAAGCCACACCTACAATCTTCTGATCTGACCCTGTGGATCATAGCGCAATAACCCAACTATGTGACCCAACTGGCTGGGTCAAAAATAACCTAATGTGTGTTTTGTCCACTATTTACCCACCGCTGGGTTGTTTTTAACCCAGCATTTTTTTGAGTGTGCTGTCTCTCTCTCTCTCTCTCTCTCGCTTTCTCGCTCTCTCTCTCTCTATCTCTCTCGTTCTCTTTCTCTCTCGCTCTCTCTCCCTATCCATCTCTCTCTTCCTCTCCTTCTCTTGGCTGGCCTTGGCCAGCCACAGAAGCAAGTGAGATCCAGGGCCTCCCAATAGTCATCCTGAAAAGAAAAGGAAAAACGGAGCTGGAGGAAAAAACAAAACCACAATGGATTTAAGCCCTTTGTTTGATCTACAATTAATTAAATCCATTTATTTCCTTTCCTTTGTTCATCTTTTACCCCTCTCTTCCTCTCAGTGAAAACCAACGCTTGTAAATGTTGGCCACAGGAAGAGTGTGTAAGCCTAGCGGACACAACAGCAGCCAAATGAGACCTAGAGGAGTCCTCTGTACTGAGCCCTCTGTACCGCCATCAAAACCAGCCTTGCCTGGCAAACCTCTGAATGGATCACAGACATTGTGTGGTGAATGGAAGTGAATAGACTCACTAGATTGTCCATACAGAAGCAGAGATGGGCAGTATTTCTGTTGAAATACGTATTTTAATTACTTCTGAGTATTTTGTGTGTTGTATTACACTGGGCTGAAATACACTCCAATGTATTTTGTAACAAGATACTTTCGAAAGCTATAATTTGTATTTTCAAAATCCAAAATACTTTTCTATACCATTAGGCTTCCGAGTGGCACAGCGGTCTAAGGCACTACATATCAGTGCTTGAGGCGTCACTACAGACCCCCTGGTTTGATTCCAGGCTGTATCACAATCGGTCGTGATTGGGAGTCCCATAGGGCGGTGCACAATTGGCCCAGCGTCGTCCGGGTTTGGCCGGTGTAGGCCGTCATTGTAAATAAGAATTTGTTCTTAACTGACTTGCCTAGTTAAATAAAGGTTAAATAAAATAAAATTTGTGGCCCCCTTTCACCCTAAATTGATATCAAAAGTCTGATGGCACTATGGTGTGATAAGAGTTCCTGCTAAATGAACTCAATGTATATGTAAATATGAACAATTGCAAAGCATGCTGGGTATTATTCTAATTAGCTCTGCCCCGAAACAAGGCCAATGACAATACCCAGTGTGCTTTGCAGTTGTTCATTTTCAAATATACATTTACATTTTGGTCATTTAGCAGATGCTCTTATCCAGAGTGACATATCACAATCATAGCAAGTAAGACATTTCATAAACCATTACTGAGAATGTTGTTGCTGTTCGGGCCGGCTACTGCAAAAGTGTCATAATTTTTTTTGGGTTGATACATTGGTCTTTAGGGTATTTTGTGGTTGTATTTTGTAATTATAATTTATGCCCATTCCTGTACAGAGGGTACAGTGGATTTACAGTCAGTGAAACAAGTTTTTCTCTGTTTCTCTATCGCACCCTCTCTCTCTGTCTCTCTTTCTCTCTCTAACACACACACATACGCCTCTGGGCCAGAGGGGCATGTTCATTTACAGCTGACTCAGCTTTGAGATGCAGGTGGAAATAAGTCACAAAATTAAATGCAACCACATTGAAGTAGCCTATTTACAAAGTGCAATTTCAAATGTACGCAGCTACACAGCATATTGCGAAGTGTTACCTAGTGTTGATTTTTCAGCGTAACATTTCTAGTGTTGATTCAGGAGTTAAATTACCTCTCTAAGAGTGAAATTAACACTCAGTGGTGTAATGGAACCCAAGTGTTGGTGTTATTAACCAGTGTTGAGTGTGAGAATGTGATCGTGTCTGTTTTCCTCTGTGGAGAGTAAAACATTCCCATCAAGACAACGGCCATCATTATCATATTTCCCAGCATGCTCTACTGCAGCTAGCTTTTTTTTAGGATTGTTTTTAAAATTTGTGTTTTTGCATGTACACTATATATACAAGCGTATGTGGACACCACTTCATATTAGTGGATTTGGCTATTTCAGCCACACCGTGCTGACAGATCGAGCACACAGCCATGCAATCGCCATAGACAAACATTGGCAGTGAAATGGCCTTACTGAAGAGCTCAGTGACTTTCAACGTGGGGCCGTCATAGGATGCCACCTTTCCAACAAGTCAGTTTGTCAAATTTCTGCCCTGCTAGAGCTGCCACGGTCAACTGTAAGTGCTGTTATTGTGAATTGGAAATGTCTAGGAGCAACAATGGCTAATCCGCGAAGTGGTAGGCCACACAAGCTCACAGAATTGGACCGCCGAGTGCTGACGCGCGTAGCGTGTAAAAACCTTCTGTCCTCGGTTGCAGCACTCACTACCGAGTTCCAAACTGCCTCTGGAAGCAATGTCAGCACAAGAACTGTTCGTCGGGAGCTTCATGAAATGGGTTTCCCTGGCCGAGCAGCCGCACACAAGCCTAACATCACCATGCGCAATGCCAAGCGTCGGCTGGAGTGGTGTAAAGCTCGAAGCCATTGGACTCTGGCGCAGTGGAAACGCGTTCTCTTGAGTGATGAATCACGCTTCACCAACTGGCAGTCCAACGGACAAATCTGGGTTTGGTGGATGCCAGGAGAACGCTACCTGCCCCAATGCATAGTGCCAACTGTAAAGTTTGGTGGAGGAGGAATAATGGGGCTGTTTTTCATGGTTCGGGCTAGGCCCCTTAGTTACAGTGAAGGGAAATCTTAACGCTACAGCATACAATTCTAGACAATTCTGTGCTTCCAACATTGTGGCAATAGTTTGGGGAAGGCCCATTCCTGTTTCAGCATGACAATTCCTCCATACATAAATGGTTTCGAGATCGGTGTGGAAGAATTTGACTGGCCTGCACAGAGCCCTGACCTCAACCCCATCGAACACCTTTGGGATGAATTGGAATGCCGACTGATGGCCAGTCCTAATCGCCCAACATCAGTGCCTGACCTCACTAATGCTCTTGTGGTTGAATGGAAGCAAGTCCCCGCAGCAATGTTCCAACATCTAGTGGAAAGCCTTCCCAGAAGAGTGGAGGCCGTTATAGCAGCGAAAGGGGGACCAACTCCATATTAATGCCAATGATTTTGGAATGATTTTGACTAAATGATTTTGACTAAACTTGGGTGAATGATGCGTCTTACCAAAATTACACTGATTGGCCCAAGGTGGGAGCTATAGTAATTAGCCGACATTTATTAGTCACACGGGGACATATTTATCCCCAATGTTAAAAATCTGTAAGGCAGTAAAGGGTATTGCCACACACACGCACACATAAACACACAAACACACATGCACACACACCCACAGATACACACACCTACAGTATCTAGGACCTACAGTATCTAGGACCTACAGTATCTAGGACCTACAGTATCTAGGACCTACAGTATCTAGGACCTACAGTATCTAGGACCTACAGTATCTAGGACCTACAGTATCTAGGACCTACAGTATCTAGGACCTACAGTATCTAGGACTCTGTGTATCTCCTCTCTCCTCAGTGGTTCTCTGGACAGCCCAGCCATTTGTACCTGACACCGGTTTCTTCATCTGACAGTAAATCCAGCCCTGAGTTCCGTTCTGCACCCTTAATGAATAATGGAATAAATGTGCTTAAACTGGGGAGTCAGACAGACAGGACAGGAGTCAGTTAGTTTAGCATAACCACTGCCATCAGCCATGACATTAATTGCACCCTATTCTGCTGGCAGTGATGGCTGGGTATGCTAGGAGGAGAGAGGGGGAGGCCAGGAGTAGAGAGGGAAAAGTGGGGGCAAGAGAGAGGAAGTGCATAAGTGGAAAATGGATATGAGACCCCTGACGTTGCCGGGAGAGAGGGGGGGTGGGAGAGGGAGAGAGAGGGAAAGGGTCGGCCACTCCGGGGCGACAGGGTGAGTGGCGGGGACAGTGGAGAGGGGAGAGGGCCATTGTTCGACGGCAGCAATGTAAAAGTGGGTGGAATTAGCATTGACCTCTCTCTGGGCTATTGGCGGCCGTTAAATGGAAAGTAAGGTCAGGACCCTCCCTCTCTTTCTCACCCTTCTGTTCTCTCTCTCTCTCTCTCTCCTCAATCTTAGCATAGTGGTCAATTTTCTGGCATTAACATGGCGTTCAGGGGTCTTTTGTATAAGACAGGGCAGGTCGGTATGTGTCTATCATTACCTCTAAGAGCTGTCCATGCCACTCTACGGGTCAGGCAGACAGCAGGTATTCTCGAGCTGGTGGGTGTCCCAAATGGCACCCTATTCACTATATAGTACACTAATTTTGACTAGTGACCAGGGACGGCTTGTTCAATAGGGCGATATGGGCGACGCACTGCCAAACGGGAAAAGGAAGGGATTTTTTTTCTAATCAATTATATCACGGCAACAGCAGTTATCAGTGTTCACGTCTGATCTGCCAGCCACTAAATGTCAAATCAGGCTAAAGTCGTGCTTCAAATGGCCCCGCCCGTTTTTGGGGCGATTTCAGTCAAGTTGAAAATCGCCCAGAAGTCTCTCATAGCCTGTCATGTAAAATCTATTTTTTTCACATTTCAAAGCTTTCAATACATTCTCTATGGGTGTCTGTGGGCTTGCACTTACGCGCTTTCGTCATACGTGACGTAACGTTGAACGTAACTAAGACAATGGCGGCTAGAAGCGTCTCTGTTGCGACCTTCAGTGCGGCGTTATTTTATGTTTTTAATTTGTAGACTTAGTTTACAAACATTCTGCCAACCATGGATTTCCAGTGGTTGGTTTTGGACTGATCTTGTTGATAGTGTACATACCCGCTACGAACGGACTAAATAATGAAAACGCTGCTGGCAGCTGAATCCCAATACAGCTGGGAGACTTGGCTGGATGAGTCCCGGACAGAGAAGTGGAGCCGGCCACCTTCACCCTGGTCAGAGCGGACCGCGATCCTGGTAAGAGAGCAACTCTGTACCCCGACATTGAACTGCTTTCTGTGTCATTGCGACCTTACTATCAATTCAATTCAATTTAAGGGCTTTATTGGCATGGGAAACGTGTGTTAACATTGCCAAAGCAAGGGAAGTAGATAGTAAACAAAAGTGAAATAAACAATAAATATTAACAGTAAACATTACACTCAGAAGTTTCAAAAGAATAAAGACATTTCAAATGTCATATTATGTATATATACAGTGTTGTTACAATGTGCAAATAGTTAAAGTACAAATGGGAAAATAAATAAACATAAATATGGGTTGTATTTACAATGGTGTTTGTTCTTCACTGGTTGCCCTTTTCTTGTGGCAACAGGTCACAAATCTTGCAGCTGTGATGGCACACTGTGGTTTTTCACCCAGTAGATAAGGGAGTTTATCAAAATTGGGTTTGTTTTCGAATTCTTTGTGGATCGCTGTAATCTGAGGGAAATATGTGTCTCTAATATGGTCATACATTTGGCAGGAGGTTAGGAAGTGCAGCTCAGTTTCCACCTCATTTTGTGGGCAGTGTGCACATAGCCTGTCTTCTCTTGAGAGCCAGGTCTGCCTACGGCGGCCTTTCTCAATAGCAAGGCTATGGTCACTGAGTCTGTACATAGTCAAAGCTTTCATTAAGTTTGGGTCAGTCACAGTGGTCAGGTATTCTGCCACTGTGTACTCTCTGTTTAGGGCTGTTTTTTTGTTTGTTCTTTCCAATGTGTCAAGTAATTCTCTTTTTGTTTTCTCATGATTTGGTTGGGTCTAATTGTGTTGTTGTTGTTGTTGTTGTTGTTGTCCTGGGGCTGTGTGGGGTCTGTTTGTGTTTGTGAACAGAGGCCCAGGACAAGCTTACTTAGGGGACTCTTCTCCAAGTTCATCTCTCTGTAGGTGATGGCTTTGTTATGGAAGGTTTGGGAATCGCTTCCTTTTAAGTGGTTACTATCTGCCCCGTGAGTTCCCCCAATTGTTTGTTACCGTTGTGTACTGTTGATAATCACAAGTTTACTGGAGAACTGAGACCAAGTAGAGACTTTGGACAGGGTGGATATGGTATAATAAAGGCAGTTTATTCAGAGGTAAAGATATCTGGAATCGCGTGCACGGACTCGTGCACGTGTGTAGGTCACCTAAATCATCAGAAAAATTGCCCCTCCTGAGAATTTTTTCAGGAGCCGCCACTGCTAGTGACCATAGAACCCTGGTCAAAAGTAGTAGGTCACCTAAATCATCAGAAAAATTGCCCCTCCTGAGAATTTTTTCAGGAGCCGCCACTGCTAGTGACCATAGAACCCCGGGCGGCAGGTAGCTTAGTGGTTAAGAGCGTTGTGCCAGTAACCGAAAGGTCGCTGGTTCTAATCCCCGAGCCGACTAGGTGAAAAATCTGTCGATGTGCCCTTGAGCAAGGCACTTAACCCTAATTGCTCATGTAAGTCGCTCTGGATAAGAGCGTCTGCTAAATGACTAAAATATAAATAATATAAAATATAAAATATATATAAATATAAATATAAATATAAAATATAGTAGTAGTAGCACCCTATTAGTAATAGTAGCACCCTATCACCTATATAGTGCAGTACTTTTGACCGGGGCCCGAGGTGAAACTTACATCAGATTCAGAAATCCAGAATACTACCGGCGCCACTGCTTGCGAACATCATCAAGCTCTAACATTAGATAGAACACCTGCTAACAGCACGGTCCGTGCAATCCGGGATCCTTGGGATGTCCCTACCCCATTGAAGTTGAAATGTAAAATCGTTAAGGTAAGGGTTATTGTTAGGTTTAAGGTAAGAGTAGGGGTTAAGATTAGGGTAGGGACGTCCCAATGATTCCAAATAGCACAGTACCACCACTCGAGCAACCGTTTCCGATAAGGAAGTGGAATAGATATTTGACGCTGATGATTGCATTGGTGCGCACGTCACATTTCCGGCTAGCTAGCTAGCTAACTAACCTGCTACACCAAGACTAACCTGCTACACCAAGATGTTCAGTTGCCCATCTTCATCTACACATCAAGTTACAATTAGGCCTACATTCTAAAAAATGTCAACAACCCAGCGCTGGGTAAATAGTGGACAGAAAACACATTGGATTATTTTTGACTCAGCCAATTGGGTCACTTAGGCCTAGATTCAATCAGATTGAGTGTTAACCGGCGAGAGCAGACACCCGTATGGTGGATGTTTTGGCAGTGTCGGAGGTGGAACTGCGTTGGAGCTGTCAAATCGGTGAGAAGCTGCTCTTGCATCACTGTCACAAAGCCACACCCGCCCCACACACGTTAGAAGTTCAGAACGAGAAAGTGTAGGTTACATAGAAATAATTAAGCTCATACTGAAAAATCATTAAACAAAATAATGAGGATTTCTATCATACTAATCAAGGTGTATATTACATCTCACATTCCAGTGTTCGAACTTGTGAACAAGACTGCATGGGAATTCTATTAATGCGACTCCATGCAGCCAATGGCAATGTCCGCTTTAGGTATAATGCCTGGAACCACTTGTGGATTTGACAGCTCTAACGCAGTTCCACCTCCGACATGCCAAAACAACCGCTATGCGGATGTCAGCTAAAGCGGATCTGATTGAATAGAGCCCTTAGTTGGGTTACTGAGCTATGATCCACCTGCTCAGATCAGAAGGCTGGAGATGTGCTTAGTAGGTGCGTAGCTTTCAGATTGTTATTTGTTCATCTGATCTGTTGTATTGTCAAAGGTCCTGAACAGTCATTCTAATTCCCGTGTGAAATATCACCCATAATATTTTGGGAGGCTAGAAATCCTCAAAATGTTATTTTTCTCTTATGGCTAACTACCAGGTAGTTTGAAAAGACAAGCTGAGTGGGAGGGGAGCTTATATTAATGAGCTCGCCTTTACTAACAGTTCTTTGAAACGCCTGTGTCAAGAAACATGGATGCAGTGTTGCAGTAAAATCATCGCAAGCAAATTTGCTAATACCCAAAATTGCATCAATTATGTTAATTTTTCTCCCATTTGGCATGTCTCTTGCGATGCGGTTCAAAGAGGCACTGACATCTCCGTTGACATGACACTGCATCAGATTTGAATGACCCTTCCGCCCCATTTGTTCCATGCTGGCTGAAGACCTAGCTAGCCAGGAATTAGCTAACACCAGACACAGATGAAAGGGGAGACATACAAGTATCTTTTCCAGAAATGAATAGTGTAAACTTATTTTTTTTTTGCTGACAACCTACAGTAAAATTTTGGCACCAGTAGAGTAGCTATCTAGCTATATGAACCACTCCCATTCGCAAACACGCCTTCTCCGATGTTGGTTACAAGGTGGTACTTATTTAAACTAAGTAAAAGAATATCATGTTATCATTGGTGTATTAAAATAAGAGTTAGGGTGATGTCACCCTATCTACTTAATAATCCCGCCTCCTGAATCAAAGTGTTTGACATGGGGGAGGGGACCAGTAAGTTTATGATCAAACTATATCAATGTAGAAGCAACAGTCATAGTTTGGTCATCATAATTTAATCTGGTTTCATCCAAATCTAATTTAATGAAAAACATGTTTTTGACTGTTCATGACCTTTAAGGTTGAGCACTGACACTTTTTTTACCTTAATGATGCTTACACAAGTTGAGTTCATCAAGTGCTTATGTGTATCCCAATGTTGGGATAGTTACCACTTTGTTATGATGCTTAAATAATAACGTTATTCTTCTTCTTCTATGGTATATTGGCGATCACACAATTGAATGTGCATTCCGCCATTTACTGTGCGGGATGGAAACAGAATTCCCAAAAATGGAACTAAATACCAAAGGAAAACCCAAATTCCAAAATAATTAATAAATCAGCTAAGCTAAATCAAACAACTTTTCTGTATTCCACCTTTTTAACACACAGGGTATCTTTTGCCTGGCAGCAAACATTTACTACAGACTGTGGTGCATCCACTACCATATCTTCACTAGCATCACTTGTTTTCTCAATTATTTTAATCGCCTCCGCATAGGAGATTCGATTGACCGCTCCAACTTTTGCCACCTCAATCTCCTTCACCCTTACAGGGCACTCCAGGAACTTGGGATCATGATCCAGACCACAATTGCAACACCGTTGTCCTTCTACACACCGTTCTTCAACATACTCTGTCCATCTGCACACACTTGAAACATGGCCAAATCCTTTACAATTCTTACACTGCAATAGTTTGGGGTTGAAAGCTCTTACAGCGTATCTTACATAACAAAGCTTCACATGCGTAGGTATTTGCTTCTTATCAAAAACCAACAGGACTGACAGACTTCCTTCTTTTTCTCCATTCACCCAGCAGGTCGGACACCTGGCACCAATCACACAAGGAATTCAACAATAACGTTATTAATTGTACATAAAAAATATATAACATGCAAAATATTAAAGGGACATTTGTATTTGCAGTTTACAAACATAACATAATGAACAGGAACAGGAATTATATTTACTCTCTCTCTTGCTCCTCCTCTTCCTCTTCCTCCTCTTCCTCTTGCGCCTCCTCTTCCTCTTGCTCCTCCTCTTCCTTCTCCTCTTCTTCCTCCTCTCTGGATGTCAACTCTAAGACAAGCAAAGCAGGGTGAGACGAACAGTGGAGCTTTAAGGTGGAACTGTGTAAGCCCACACACACACACACACACACGTGTGCATGAACACACACTGTCACATACACATCCATACACACACACACACACACACACACACACACACACACACACACACACACACACACACACACACACACACACACACACACCACTAACTCCTGAGGGCGTTGGAGTCAAGTCTGTGCCTAATTGTCTCATTCGCAGCAGCGTGGTTGTCGGATGCACACACATAAAGAGCCCTGATGCAGGGATTTGAATAATTCTGCATCATCACGACACACTCTCTGTAACAAAAGGTAGAGAAAAAGACATTTAGAAAAAAGACAAATGGTGGTGGAAGCTGGCATTTAGCAGGCATCTCCTCTTCGTGCGGCTACAACAAGGCTTAGCTTGGAAGCGACAGGCGAAAATTGCAAGTGGAGAAAAGGAATGAGAAAACGAGAGGGAGAGAAAGAGAGAGAGAGAGAGGCTGATAAATGGAGGGATGGGATTACTCTTCATGACCAAAGGCATTTATCTTTATCCTTCCTTCTCTCCTGCTTTTTCTCTCTTCCATTCTGCCTGGCGAATTTAACTTTTGTCTGCCGAAGTGCACACACACCAGGTGTGGTACACACTATACTTATTTCTCCCATTTTCACTCTCTCTTTCTTTCTTTCTCTCTCTCTTTCTTTCTCTCTATCTCCCTCTCTCCCTCCCTCACCTCCTTTGTCTCTATTACTCACTCTATAAGTAATTGCGTTTCTGAAGTGCTCAACAGTTTTGTTAATTTGGGAGTGCTACTGAAAGAACACCTATGGCTCCATGTCACCTGTTACTCAAGGTGTGGGTGAAGAGAGAGACTACCCAGCTAACATATATTGTTCTGAGAACCATATGTTTCTTAGAGCTTGGGGAGAGCGTGGTTGTCCCATGTTTATTTTGCATACAACCTTCCCACAACGTTCTAGGAATGGTGCAGGATAATCAGCCAGCAAATAATGTTCAGAGAACCACATGTTTCTTAGGTGGGAATTTCAGTTCTTCTGCATATAATTTTCTACTGGTTTCCTCATGGTTCTATTTAAAGTAATGTTCTCAGAATGTTCAGAGAACGTTAAGAAACAACGTTCTTCTGTAGGAATCTTGTACTTCAGCATAACGTTTTCTGCAGGTTTCCTCATGGTTCTATTTATCTACCAGCTCTCACAGTCTCACGTCAGAATTAGACATTCATCCATGTTTCTCAAACATCAAATTTCGAAGTTCTTCCAAACGTTCTATTTAGAAGTGTTTAAGGTTAAGTTTAGGCATTAACTTTTTAAGGTTAGGGTTAGGGTTAGGCATTAACTCCAAGTTCCTCAGGTTAGGCATTAATGTTGAATGGTTAAGGTAAGGGTTAAGGTTTGGCATAGGCTTAAAACCAAAATATACAAAATAACTTTCTAACACTGGATTTGAACTTGCAACCTTTGGAATCAGATGCTTATGCCCATCCGCCATCCCCGTCCACAAGGTCCTAACAAAACTGAAGCCTACTTGAAGGTAACAGCGCTCACTGTTGCCAGTTTCCATGTCATTTCCAGACATCATCAGACATGGATGGACGTCAAATACTGACTTGTATCACAGGTGACCTGGCTGCTATTTAAAGTCATGTTCTTAGAACATTCAGAGAACGTTAAAAAACATTATTCTGTGGGAATTTCAGTACTGCAGCATAACGTTTTCTGCAGGTTTTCTCATGTTCTCTGAACATTAAGAAAACTTTCCATAAATAAAAAACACAAGGAAATATTAGTAACATTCAAAGACCGTTCTAAGAATGTTATTTAAAAACATATACATTCCGTTCTCAGCATCAACAAAACTCTCTCTATCCTCTTGTTAAGTGTGGCCACACCTGATCTTAATGAGTGCTTGTTTCTTTTAAAATGGGGTCTGTTTGAATAGACTAGAATTAACAGCTTTGTATGAGTTTAAAAAAACATGGCACGCTAGCTCCATCCTGGTGGTGCAGTGGACTATTTCCATGGATAGAAAACAGAAGATCATAGGTTTGAATCTAACTGACGCCATGCCACAATATAAAAAAATAATGTGTTCGCATAATTAATGCATAATCAAATGAATCTCCATGTGTCATATTTGTCCTTGGAGTTCAAAACAGTTAACCTAAGCTAGCAGTGTTATCAGAATGTTAATAAAACCTTCCAGGAAAACTTTCAGGGAACCATAGTAAAAAGTTCTCAGAACTTCCCTGCAACCTAAAAATTTACGTACCTAGAACAGGCGAAATTCTCAGAACGTTTAAAAAACATTGTTTTACCGGTCAGGAAACATATGGCTTTGTTCCCAGAACCAATGGGAAACCAAATATGTACGTTCCCACAACTTCCAAGGAACCAAATGTGCTAGCTGGGTATTCTCTAGAGAGATAATATTTTGTCATTAATGGTAAACATAATATAGAACAAAACAGTAAACCCACACACATTTATACTGACACAAAAATACATATTTTCATATTAAACACAAAAGTACACCCAGACTTTAAACACTTGTGCTGAAACTACTAATCTGAAATATTGTAGATACTGCTGTATGGGATGTTTTGTTTAATTAGTTTAAATATCTTTTACATTTGATACATACTATTATCTTATGCTCCAGATGATGTGAGCGCAATAATCATGACAATGGTGATAAAATGTACAAATCTATGTTTTTAAAAGTATGTTATTTGATAATTACGGCACGTAGACATTGAACCATGTTCATAACAACCTAATTTCAGAGATTCCGCGTGTGACTCCTTAGGCACAGAGCACAGACGGCGATACCAACAAAGAGCATAATCACTTTTTGGCAATTGAAATATTACCACCTATTAAACAGACAATCTCATCAAGAAGACCAGATATGTTTGAGATTACAAAAGCAGAATTTAGAGCCTTCCAATGGGTCTAATTAACATGAAGCCATCACTGGAAAACAAAGACTTTAAACTCATTATGACAGAGAAAGAGAGAGGGAGAGAGAAGAGAGAGAGAGACTCGTAAAAAATGATCATCAGCCATAAACTGATAAGAGACTGTATATGTGAATACCTTTATTTTATTTCTTCTTTAATAGAAGAGGGGTTAATCTGGGGAGTATAATGCAGTCAGTGGGAGATTGACAGAATAGCTAAAATGGTCTGGGATGGATGGATGTGTTAAGTTCAACTAGATGGCTCTCATTGTGTTGAATTAAGAGATGGGTTTGTAGGTGGGGTGGGGTGGTGAGAGATTTGAGGAAGCATGAGTATGTGTGTATGTGACAGTAGGGGGTAGGACAGGGTGTGCGTGCGAGTGTGCATGCCACAGGAGGTTGGTGGCACCTTAATTAGGGAGGACGGGCTCGTGGTAATGGCTGGAGCCGAATAAGTGGTATGGTATCAAATACATCAAACACATGGTTTGATGCCATTCTATTCGCTCCATTCCAGCCATTATTATGAGCCGTCCTCCCCTCAGCAGCCTCCACTGGTGCGTGCGTGTGTGTATGCAATTGTGCAACTGTATGCATGTGTGCCTATGCCTGCATTTGCGTGCATGTGTTTTGGGGGGGGGGGGGGGGGGGGGGGGGGGGCAAAAAAGAAAGCAATTTTGGGATCTTTGCAACACGTTTTCCCTTACAAAGAGCCATGCAGGAATCTGATGGAGTCTCCTCCTTAATCACAAAGGCAGGATTTGGCTGCTGCCTCAATCCTCCACTCACTAATTTATTCATTCAAAAGTCTTAATATTTGGCAGTGGGCAAAGGATCACACAACACATGTAAAGCATTTCCCAGCGACTCTGAAGATTCCTCTTAATTAAGAAGAGGTCGGGGATTTGATGTTCTCCTTGCTAGCATAAAAATAAATACATTTGTGTATTTTCAGGCATTCAATATACAACAAAAAGATTGAGAGGGAACCGGCTTTGAAGTTGGGTGGGATGACACGCTCACTGTCTCATTACGATCATGTAGGTTTTGTCACAGAGTAAAATTAGCCAAATAGAAATACATAAAGTCAGGCTTAACAGACTCGGGTTCAAAGTGCAGTGAGTGATTATGATATCAATAACAGACTACATTGGATGTTTTAGTGTAGTTTCTACTTTGGAAGGCAGGTAGATTACATTGATCAAAATGTTGTTTTGTCGTTAAGATTTAAGCTGTTATTTCCCACTGTAGACTACTGTCTGATCTTCATTGCCAGTTCTAGCAGCAGTAAGATAAAGGATTAACTATTCTAAAAACAACCATATATCAAAAGAACTGTCCCTTAGTCCTATGAAGTCAACGCTCTTCTTATGTGTTTGGGCAGAGACACAACTCACAAATCAATCAGAACCTGTTTGGCACACAGATACACAGACACAGAGACTCACAGATACACACACAAACACACAGACACACCTGCACACAAACACACACACAGGCTCCTACACCCAATCAAATTGTGTGTTTTAAAAAGAGAAAGGCTTTCCCTCCCTTCTAACTCCCTCCCTTTCTACCTCTCTCCCTCTACTCTTCCCTCCTTCTTACAGCCTCTCTCTCTACCTCAGTAAGGGTGTTTCTTCCTGTGTTTTTATCTGACCTGTAACTCTGGTCACAGGCAAACACTGTGGTCAGTGGCTGAACATTAGGGTCAATGCTCTCTCACTTACATATTTCTTGTGTGTGTGTGTATGTGTGTGTGTGTGTGTGTGTGTGTGTAGGTGTGTGTGGGTGGGTGTGTGTGTGAGGTGTGTGTGTGTGCGCGTTTGTGTGTGTGCAGCCGCAGCCAGCTGCCTTGTTCGGCTGCTGGTCTTACAACCTGTCTCAGAGATAAGACCTCTCTCTTTTTTCATTTCAGGAAACTCTCCACTCTTCTCCAGAGTCACCCCCTCCTCCTCTCCCTTTCCCCCTCCTCCTCTCCCTTTCCCCCTCCTCCTCTCCCTTTCCCCCCTCCTCCTCTCCCTTTCCCCCCTCCTCCTCTCCCTTTCCCCTCTCCTCCTCCTCTTTCCCACCTCCTCCTCTTCCCCCTCTCCTTCTCCTCTTTCCCCCCTCACCTCCTCTTTCCCCCCTCCTCCTCCTCTTTCCCTCCTCCTCTTCCCCCCTCCTCCTCCTCTTTCCCCTCTCCTCCTCCACTTTCCCCTCTCCTCCTCCTCTCGTCCGGTTTCACTCAGAACCGGAGAGGCTTTCCAACTTCATCTTGTCAATACAGGGATAAGGAGTCGGACTGAAAGTTCATTAATTCCTGCCTAACTTATGCCTCAGTTTTGCTAATACCCCCACTCTATTGATGTTTCTGTTCCCAGGGAGAGAGAGAACCGCTTTAGCCATGCTCCTCACACCACCACCACCTCTCCACTTTCCCCTGCCCCTCTCACTGTTTCTCTCTCTCTCTCTCTCTCTCTCTCTCTCTCTCTCTCTCTCTCTCTCTCTCTCTCTCTCTCTCTCTCTCTCTCTCTCTCTCTCTCTCTCTCTCTCTCTCTCTCAATTCCAATTTCAATTGCTTTATTGGCATGATGTACCAATGTACATATTGCCAAAGTGAACTTTGGAAATGATTCAATAACAATATCAATAACAACATCGTTAAAAATAAGAATAGTCAATATTGTCACAAACAGGGCAATCAGTAACAACAATAATCAAGGGTGTGGGGAATGGGGTTGTTTTAGAGATGGAAAACTCTCTCTGTGCCTTTCCCTCTCCCTCTCCCGCTCCAGCTCTCTGTCTCAGGACAGGGGAGATGTAAGATGTAACAGGGGCACAAGGATGAGCTGGGTGGGGGAGAACACATCCTGAGACAGGCTAAAGCCCTGGTCCCCTGGATGGTTGGCTGCTCTGGCCCTCCTACCCAGGGTTACCCTCCCTCGTACCCAGGCTAACCCTCCCTCAGCCGAGCCTCGGCCCAGCATGGGGCCCTGGGGGACCACGGGGATGTATAGGGCCTTGACCCCCAGAGGTCACGTTCCAAGGGAGAATTCTAAAGGCTGACATCTGTTGCCTTGCTTTTTGATCAGGGGGTAGAAAGGAAGAGAGGAGGAGGCACAGGCCCCTTGTCAGCTAAACACTGGTCCGGGGGTAAGAGAATACCTCAGCAAGCCACCTCCACCACCATTTAGTTTGTGTTTTTGTTTGTCGTTTACAATGTGGTGGAAATGAAAGGAGAGGATGGAGGAGAAGCGGAGGAGAGAGGGATGGGTTAAGATTCTTTTCAGGTTGGAGTGTGGATTCCCTTTTTTTCTCAGGGAGTCAGGAGATGGATGGTGTGAGAGAGTGAGAGAGAGAGAGAGAGAGAGAGAGAGAGAGAGAGAGAGAGAGAGAGAGAGAGAGAGAGAGAGAGAGAGAGAGAGAGAGAGAGAGAGAGAGAGAGAGAGAGGTTTTGTTTTTACTATTGGTCTTGGTCAAGTGAAGTCGTATGTCAAAGGCATGAACTTCTCTTTGTATAATTTCTCATTGCTTTCCATTGTAAATGTATCGTTGGAGAGTTATCCAGTAGCACTCAGTTTAGCGTTTTGCATTTGTCTTTTGAATACCAAAAAAATACAAACTAAGTTGTTAACTGACATGGCTGTTAAAAATTATTTATATAATTGGCTGTTAAATTATTTATATATGAGAGTTATTTCAATTTAACTTAGAACAGTAAAAGTTATTCTATGCCATATAGAAGCAAACCGGATGGACACCATGAAAATGATCGGAGAGGTTGAGAGTAGAAGAAGTTCAGGAGCAAAAAAAATTATATATATTTATATATATATATATATATATATATATATATATATATATATATATATATATATATATATATATAATATAATTATTGTAAAATTAACTCTGTCCATAAGGTGTAGATAGTAAGTATAGACCGGAAGTAGAGGCCTGGGCATTGTTGTTCACTAATTTACTCCAAGTAGGGAAAGGATGGTGGGGTTGAAAAGTAATAAAGGGGAGTATATATATATAAAAATAAAAAAAACATGGGGGATTGGAAGTGATGCAGACAATTACATTGATAGAAGATACAATCTATCTGCAATATTAAGCTGATCCATTCCCCCCAACAAAAAAAAAACATAGGGAAGACTCCCATCATTTTGGCTTTTTGAAAGTTCTCCTATTTTGAGATGCAGAGCTGTTTAATAGTTTCCCAGTGAGGTTGGCATGGTTACCGGCGGAGAAAAGCAGAGAGTTAAATCTTCTGACTGAATCTTCCAGAACCTGGTATAATCTCCGGCCAATCTCCGTATTAACACCCAACTTCTGCCTGGCTCAGGCTCTGCCTGCTTTTATTCCCTGTTCCTGCCTGCTCCGCACGCACTCACACCTCACCGTTCACCATCCCACCAGCCCGTCGCACTGCACAGCACAAAGGTTTTTATAACGGGATAAGCCGGTAAAATGGGGGCCTTGCACATCATTTCCCATCAAAGCCTCTTATTGCCCCCAAAGTGTGGCATTTGTCTTTTTAATTTTGGAAAAAGAAGAGGGGAAAGAGAAATGAAATGAAACTAGGCTGGTGGTGGCTGCTGGTGAACATGGGATGGGATGAGGGATGAATACTGCACTGGGTGGGGGGGGGGGGGGGGGGGGGGGGGGGGGGGTGAGATTTTGATACGGGGAATAAGAATGGGAATAATAAGGCGAGACGGGGGGCTCTGTCTGTGGTTTACTGCCCCCTCACAAATCCCTGAAATGTGGAGAAATGTATCGGCGGCGGCGTGCTAGCGTAAGCCCTTTACACCCATCGCTGTCTGATTATAACAGTACATTAAAACGCCTGAAAGTGTGCCAGAAAGACATTGAGTGTGTCCTAAACGGTACCCTATTCCCTATATAGTCCACTACTTTTGACCAGGGTCCATAGGGCAGCTATACCAAACTCTGGGTTATTTATTAGTTGGCCCAGCCTAACAGGCATTGTCCGGCAGTGAATTACAGAGTATTTTTTCTTCCTTCTATACCATAAATGATGTTTTTATAGTGACAGGACAGACAGAAAGACTGCTATGCAGTGTCACTATGCAGTGGCTTGTAATGACCTTATCTTTAGTAGGGAGAGATTAAGAGGCCACTAAGAGAGTCTGTAGACCTGTTCTGCTTTCAATTGTGGCAAGAAAAATACAGAAATACATTAGGTCCGGTCTTCCCGTTTAAGATAGCGTCTTCTTAAGAGAGGAAGAAATAAAAACAGGAAGGGTGTCGAGGTGGGAAGGAGATGGAGGGAGGGAGGAGAGGGAAGGAGGTATGATATCAAAATCCCATCACTTTGTGGTGACATTGCTCAATGTGGTGGTTTATAGACGTTGTGTGCCCAGTAAATCCATTAAACAAATCACGTTAAACAGACGCCCCATTGATCTTGAATTAGCGAGTTGTTAATCGCCTTTACGACGACAGTTCTATCTCTTAGGGGAAAAAAGGTGCAAAAGGGTTATTCGGCTGTCCCCATAGGAGAACCCTTTGAAGAACCCTTATTGGTTCCAGGTAAAACCCTTTTGGGTTCCATGTAGAACCCTTTCCATAGAGGGTTCTACCTGAAACCAAAAAGGGTTCTACCTAGAACCACAAAGGATTCTCCTATGGGGACTGCCGAAGAACCCTTTTGGAACCCTTTTTTCTAAGAGTGTATCTGCATAAGGGAATTACTACCACACTAAAGATATGTCCAAAATGGCACCCTTTTCCCTATATAATGCACTTCTTTTGACCAGAGCCCAGGTGTCATGTCCACAATAGAGATACAAGGAGGGTGGGTGTCATCTTTTCTGAGTTCCAGTGGTCCATTACTCTTCTGGCCTTGACAAAAGTAGACAAATGTGTGCAAAATAATAATATACTTTCTTTGCTAAATTCAGTCCTTCTTCCGATGTTGACAACAGGCTACAACGAAATGATTCAACCTTTCTTGGTTATTCACTTGAGGAAGAATGCTGATTCACTGCTTTACTATTAAACTGTTGAGAACTACACGGCAAAACGCAGTAACTATGCCAATAGTGAAACAGAGAGAAATGGCTTTAAAGTATTTTTGCAAGCCAGCCAAATATGTTGTAGATAGAAAAGTATAATTCACTGATGTATCATCTTATTATGAAGTAATTTTTACGCATATCAACCATGACCACTGATTTGACCTTGACCCCTAAAATGCAGATACAGCACTTTGTCTTTGTATGACCTTAAACAACTATATGTGTAATCCAAAGGCAAAGTGCTGTATCTACAATCTAAATGTGTTTATCCAACTTTCTTGTTGTTTTTCTGTTTGATGGAAACAGTTTGAAAGTTCTAAATATATTTTAACAGTATTTCATTATTTTATATAATTATGTTTTCATGTTTTGAATGTTTTTATTTTAGTAACCCTCAAACATTTTTTCTGCATAAGGTAAGCACTATTTCATCATGCAGAATGTTTATACTTAAAACATTTTTTGGACTTTGTGCAGTATCTACAATCTAAATGTGTTTATCCAACTCTCTTGTTGTTATTCTGTTTGACTTTGTATGGTCATTTATTTGACTTAGGTCAAATCAGTGGTCATGATTGATATGCATAAAAAAATTACTTCATAATAAGATAATACATCAGTGCATTATCACTTATCTACCTACAACAAATTTAGATGTTTGCGTACAGTCGTGGTCAAGCGTTTTGAGAATGACACAAGTATTGGTCTTCACAGAGTTCGCTGCTTCAGTGTTATGATATATTTTTGTCAGATGTTACTATGGTATACTGAAGTATAATTACAAGCATTCCATAAGTGTCAAAGGCTTTTATTGACAATTATATTAAGTTTATGCAAAGAGTCAATATTTGCAGTGTTGACCCTTCTTTTTCAAGACCTCTGCAATCCGCCCTGGCATGCTGTCAATTAACTTCTGGGCCACATCCTGACTGATGGCAGCCCATTCTTGCATAATCAATGCTTGGAGTTTGTCAGAATTTGTGGGTTTTTGTTTGTCCACCTGCCTCTTGAGGATCGACCACAAGTTCTCAATGGGATTAAGGTCTGGGGAGTTTCCTGGCCATGGACCCAAAATGTTGACGTTTTGTTCCCCGAGCCACATAGTTATCACTTTTGCCTTATAGCAAGGTGCTCCACCATGCTGGAAAAGGCATTGGTCATCAGCAAACTGTTCCTGGATGGTTGGGAGAAGTGGCTCTCGGAGGATGTGTTGGTACCATTCTTTATTCATGGCTGTGTTCTTAGGCAAAATTGTGAGTGAACCCACTCCCTTGGCTGAGAAGCAACCCCACACATGAATGGTCTCAGGATGCTTTACTGTTGGCATGACACAGGACTGATGGTAGCGCTCTCCTTGCCTTCTCCGGACAAGGTGTTTTCCGGATGCCCCAAACAATCGGAAAGGGGATTCATCAGAGAAAATGACTTTACCCCAGTCCTCAGCAATCCAATCCCTGTACCTTTTGCAGAATATCAGTCTGTCCCTGATGTTTTTCCTGGTGACACCAGACCATCCTCCAAAAGTCTTCGCTTCACTGTGCGTGCAGATGCACTCACAGCTGCCTGTTGCCATTCCTGAGCAAGCTCTGCACTGGTGGTGCCCCGATCACGCAGCTGAATCAACTTTAGGAGACGGTCCTTGCGCTTGCTGGACTTTCTTGGGCGCCCTGACGCCTTCTTCACAACAATTGAACCTCTCTCCTTGAAGTTCTTGATGATCCGATAAATGGTTGATTTAGGTGCAATCTTACTAGCAGCAATATCCTTGCCTGTGAAGCCCTTTTTGTGCAAAGCAATGATGACGGCACGTGTTTCCTTGCAGGTAACCATGGTTAACAGAGGAAGAACAATGATTTCAAGCACCACCCTCCTTTTAAAGCTTCCAGTCTGTTATTCTAACTGAATCAGCATGACAGAGTGATCTCCAGCCTTGTCCTCATCAACACTCTCACCTGTGTTAACGAGAGAATCACTGACATGATAGCAGCTGGTCCTTTTGTGGCAGGGCTGAAACGCAGTGGAAATGTTTTTGGGGGATTAAGTTCATTTTCATGGCAAAGAGGGACTTTGCAATTAATTGCAATTCATCTGATCACTCTTCATGACATTCTGGAGTATATGCAAATTGCCATCATCAAAACTGAGGCAGCACACTTTGTGAAAATTAGTATTTGTGTCATTCTCAAAACTTTTGACCATGACTGTAGTTGCTGCTCTTTGTCTTTGTATGGCAGAGTGGGTAAACGCAGTCATAACACGGTGGAACAAAGCCAAATGTAGTAACTTCAGTTACTGCTGTTTGCCTTGGTTTTTACTTGGATTTTGTAGTTACTGCTAATTTCACACTCCATTTTCTCTGAAACGGAACATAATTGAACCAGGACACTTTCTCACAAGATAAAACAGATACTACAAAGCCTGATTTCAGTCTGAAAAATGTTTACCAAAAGTGTAGTTACTGTGTTTTGCCTTTGTAGGGCAGTACAGTATGTTAATGCTTTTGAAAACTAAAATTATGTTAAACACTCGCACCCTGTCAAACTGAATAGTTTGACCATGTGTTGGTACATATTGAACTTTAACAGTAGCAGTCTGGTGAAATCAATGAATTCACCATGGAAGTCTCTAAAGCCTGAATATAACACAGTGTGTATTCCATAGTGTACTCTACACTAGTAGCCGTTCCAGAGAAACTGACCCCTCCAGGCCTCCATCTGTTAGCACCCATCTACACTTCCTTAGCATTAGCGCTCCCGACAATATTTCTCAACAGAGGATCTGAACCCAAAGGTCAACGAAGAAGGCGCCGCTAAAACTTCAAGCTAGCGCTAAGCCACTAACTTTGTTTTCTGGGACTTAAGCCAGCCCATTTAGGCAGCCTGTGAGAGCGGTAGAGGTGAGGAGAACAAAGAGAGAACCTGATGTGTTTCTGTCCTCTCACTGTCCTCCCATATGGCAGGTAGTGGAGGAGTCGCTCGCTGGTGTTTGTCTGCCGATGTAGAGAGTCCACCGGCAGGCACCACTTGGCAGAGGCTCTGTGGGGACGGTAAGTACAGTGAAAGCTTTGTCTCAAATCGCTGTTGGGTTCTTCCCATGCTAAGGAAAGACACACAGCTATGGGGAACGATGCTTATTCTGTATTTGTCTAGAGGACTGAAGTTAGCTATAATGTCTTGTTAGCAAATGGTGCAATCGTGTGTGTTGTATTTTCTTTAATAAAAAATTGGTTAAGTAAGTCTGGATGTGAAATATGTCTGGGTTATTGTTACTTTTCCAACTTCAGAGGTGTAAAGTCACAATATACAATGTCTTACTGCATAGGAAGATAACACCTCAAATTACTGATGTCCTCAAGCACATACAGTGAGGGAAAAAAGTATTTGATCCCCTGCTGATTTTGTACGTTTGCCCACTGACAAAGAAATGATCAGTCTATAATTTTAATGGTAGGTTTATTTGAACAGTGAGAGACAGAATAACAACAAAAAAATCCAGAAAAACGCATGTCAAAAATGTTATAAATTGATTTGCATTTTAATGAGGGAAATAAGTATTTGACCCCTCTGCAAAACATGACTTAGTACTTGGTGGCAAAACCCTTGTCACCAGGTTTGCACACATCTCAGGAGGGATTTTGTCCCACTCCTCTTTGCAGATCTTCTCCAAGTCATTAAGGTTTCGAGGCTGACGTTTGGCAACTCGAACCTTCAGCTCCCTCCACAGATTTTCTATGGGCTTAAGGTCTGGAGACTGGCTAGGCCACTCCAGGACCTTAATGTGCTTCTTCTTGAGCCACTCCTTTGTTGCCTTGGCCGTGTGTTTTGGGTCATTGTCATGCTGGAATACCCATCCACGACCCATTTTCAATGCCCTGGCTGAGGGAAGGAGGTTCTCACCCAAGATTTGACGGTACATGGCCCCGTCCATCGTCCCTTTGATGCGGTGAAGTTGTCCTGTCCCCTTAGCAGAAAAACACCCCCAAAGCATAATGTTTCCACCTCCATGTTTGACGGTGGGGATGGTGTTCTTGGGGTCATAGGCAGCATTCCTCCTCCTCCAAACACGGCAAGTTGAGTTGATGCCAAAGAGCTCCATTTTGGTCTCATCTGACCACAACACTTTCACCCAGTTCTCCTCTGAATCATTCAGATGTTCATTGGCAAACTTCAGACGGCCCTGTAAATGTGCTTTCTTGAGCAGGGGGACCTTGCGGGCGCTGCAGGATTTCAGTCCTTCATGGCGTAGTGTGTTACCAATTGTTTTCTTGGTGACTATGATCCCAGCTGCCTTGCGATCATTGACAAGATCCTCCCATGTAGTTCTAGGCTGATTCCTCACCGTTCTCATGATCATTGCAACTCCACGAGGTGAGATCTTGCATGGAGCCCGAGGGAGATTGACAGTTCTTTTGTGTTTCTTCCATTTGCGAATAATCGCACTAACAGTTGTCACCTTCTCACCAAGCTGCTTGGCGATGGTCTTGTAGCCCATTCCAGCCTTGTGTAGGTCTACAATCTTGTCCCTGACATCCTTCGAGAGCTCTTTGATCTTGGCTATGGTGGAGAGTTTGGAATCTGATTGTTTGATTGCTTCTGTGGACAGGTGTCTTTTATACAGGTAACAAACTGAGATTAGGAGCACTCCCTTTAAGAGTGTGCTCCTAATCTCAACTCGTTACCTGTATAAAAGACACCTGGGAGCCAGAAATCTTTCTGATTGAGAGGGGGTCAAATACTTATTTCCCACATTAAATGCGTTTTTCTGGATTTTTTGTTGTTATTCTGTCTCTCACTGTTCAAATAAACCTACCATTACAATTATAGACTGATCATTTCTTTGTCAGTGGGCAAACGTACAAAATCAGCTGGGGATCAAATACTTTTTTCCTTCACTGTAAGCATAAAGAAGGAGATGAGTACTTCAGTACTCCAGTTTGCAAGTATTTCTAAGAAGAGTGACACTTAACAAACCATTTCAAACCCACTCACTTGTATCCCACTGGAGGCAACAAGCACCTATTTAGTGACTAACTTCTTGGAAGAGAAGTTACTTTTTTTCCAAGCGAGAAAGGAAAGGGCAGTCTGCGTCGTTGTAAACATCCTTAATGTCACACGTACGTTCTAACTGACGAAATAATATGCACCCATCGCTTTTGCCAAAAAAGAAAAAAGAAAAAGGGAACATAAAGGAGAGGACACAGGCAGGGGTGCATTTGGGCTTTTTTCTGTTCCCTTTTTAATCAGCAGAAGAAGAGTGACATGTCCAATCATAACAAAACATCAGCTGTTAAATGGGCCTTCGCAATCACTGTCAACCAGCTTCCATTAGAGACAAGCCCTTCCTGGACATCAATCAGCATTTATAGTCCTGATTTATTTATTCATTATTTAATTATATACATAACTATTTATTTATTTATTGAATAATTGAAGTCTATGCACTTTGTGTTACGTGCGCTTGCTTAATCGTACATTGTTTGCAATCAAATTGCTGTTATGCACGTCAGTCGACGTGTTTTGTTGTTCATGTAGATCGTTTTGGGGAAATAACTTGAATTAAGTTGAGATGTTTTTTTGTTCTCTGATGAAGTATAAACACAACTATCTCAACTTGAAAGTGTAAATGCTCTGTTTTAGTAACTACAAAGAAACATTGGTCAAAGTAAAGTGTCATACAACTTGTCACTTGAACACATTCCAAAAAAATAAAAAATAAACGTAACCCACTTTGTAGTCCAACGTTGAAACAGACAAATATTTATCTGCTTTCTAATTTTACATTGGGTATATTTGATGAATAGTAAAACATTTTTTTAAAGAAATCCTGCTTAAAAGTGGCAACCCCACTGTGTAAATTATGTGGCAAATAACTGTGAAAATCTTGAATTATTTTCTCAAATTAAGCGCATTAGCCATGAAATGATTTGCTTTCGTTTAAGAAGCCATGCAATCCAATTTGGGATGCTGCATACATACAGTACATCTCCTCCGATTTGCCAATGATCTGCTGGAACTGAACATGCAGGAAGAAAGTGAACAGGTCACCTAAGTATAGAAAAATAAGACACTTCCTACTGTGAGTGTGATTGGAATGGAAGATTAGCCAGCCTTACTCAAGATATCCATCAACAGCCAACATTCACACAACCAACCAACACTGACTGTATCTTGGAGAGAGTAGAGTTAGCAGTTATAGAAACTTGATAAAAACGGAATGTATGCACACGTGACTGAAGTCACTTTGCTTTAAAGTGTTTGCTAAATGGAAAATATAGCATAGCATTATCATGTAATCAGTGAGATGTTCGGTATCGTTAGATTAACTATGAAGACTTTACTACTTACTGGTTAAAGTCCAGAGACATTTTTCTATCCAGTTGTATAACTCAATGACCACAGATAAAAATCTTGCATTCTATCAATCAATATGTGATACATGTTACGCTATCTTGAAGGCAGCAGATTATCACTGAGATATATTACTTACTTAATAAAATCCATCATGGCTATTATCTATGTATGGCAGGGATGGGCAACTGTGGGCCCCTTTCTTTGGGTGTGGGGGGGGGGGGGGGGGGGGGGGGGGGACGACTTAGTCAGGGTCTCAACTTACTGCTGAGAGTTAGAATAATAGAATACACAAGGTGCAATTTCTAAATTTGGTTGTGCATCAACAATCACTTATTTAGCCCATGTGAGCATTTTTAGATTGGTAAGTTAGTCTAGCAGCCAGCTATCTAAACTTGTAGTAAGCATGGTTGACTTACCAACCGGGGTGGGGCCCATTGATCATCAGTTATCATATTAAAAACTGCAAACATTTGCCTACGCACTATGGCAAAATGTGTACAAAAGCAGCAAATTCGCTGTAAAACTGATCATTTTTCTCTCCGCCCCATGGCAAAATGAGTAGAATTGCATGAAATGAGTTACACTGACCCACGAGCCAGTGTGGCCCCTTATGATGAGTTTCTGATTTATGTGGACCCCACCTCCATCAAAGATTCCCATCCCAGATCTATGGGATCTTGGGTGTGACACATATTTGGGCACATACAGTGCCTTCGGAAAGTATTGACTTTTTCCACATTTTGTTACTTTACAGCCTTATTATAATTGTTATATAATTTTTTTATCCTCAGCAATCTATACAAAATACCCCATAATTTCAAAGCAAAAACAGTTTTTTTGACATTTATGCACAATTATAAAAATTACAAATAGAAATAACTTATTTACATTCAGTTGAAGTCAGAAGTTTACATACACATAGGTTGGAGTCATTAAAACTCGTTTTTCAACCACTCCACAAATTTCTTGTTAACAAACTATAGTTTTGGCAAGTCGGTTAGGACATCTAATTTGTGGATGACACAAGTAATTTTTCCAACAATTGTTTACAGACAGATTATTTCACATACAATTCACTGTATCACAATTCCAGTGGGTCAGAACTTTACATACACTAAGTTGACTGTGCCTTAAAACAGCTGGGAAAATTCCAGAAAATTATGTCATGGCTTTAGAAGCTTCTGATAGGCTAATTGACAACATTTGAGTCAATTGGAGGTGTACCTGTGGATGTATTTCAAGGCCTACCTTCAAACTCAGTGCCTCTTTGCTTGACATCATCGGGAAATCAAAAGAAATCAGTCAAGAAATTGTAGACCTCCACAAGTCTGGTTCTCCTTGGGAGCAATTTCCAAACGCCTGAAGGTACCACGTTCATCTGTACAAACAATAGTACACAAGTATAAACACCGTGGGACCACGCAGCCGTCATACCGCTCAGGAAGGAGACGCGTTCTGTCTCCTAGAGATGAACGTACTTTGGTGCGAAAAGTGCAAATCAATCCCAGAACAACAGCAAAGGACCTTGTGAAGATGCTAGAGGAAACAGGTACAAAAGTATCTATATCCACAGTAAAACGAGTCCTATATCGACATAACCTGAAAGGCCGCTCAGCAAGGAAGAAGCCACTGCTCCAAAACCACCATAAAAAAGCCAGACTACTGTTTGCAGCTGCACATGAGGACAAAGATCGTGCTTTTTGGAGAAATGTCCTCTGGTCTGATGAAAATAGAACTGTTTGGCCATAATGACCATCGTTATGTTTGGAGGAAAAAGGGGGTTGCTTGCAAGCCGAAGAACACCATCCCAAACGTGAAGCACAGGGGTGGCAGCATCATGCTGTGGGGGTGCTTTGCTGCAGGAGGGACTGGTACACTTCACAAAATAGATGGCATCATGAGGAAGGGAAATTATGTGGATATATTGAAGCAACATCTCAAGACATCAGTCAGGAAGTTAAAGCTTGGTCGCAAATGGGTCTTCCAAATGGACAATGACCCAAAGCATACTTCCAAAGTTCTGGCAAAATGGCTTAAGGACAACAAAGTCAAGGTATTGGAGTGGCCATCACAAAGCCCTGACCTCAATCATATAGAAATTTGTGGGTAGAACTGAAAAAGTGTGCGCGAGCAAGGAGGCCTACAAAACTGACTCAGTTACACAAGCTCTGTCAGGAGGAATGGGCCAAAATTCACCCAATTTATTGTGGGAAGCTACCCGAAACGTTTGACCCAAGTTAAACAATTTAAAGGCAATGCTACCAAATACTAATTGAGTGTATGTAAACTTCTGACCCACTGGGAATGTGATAAAATAAATAAAACCTGAAATAAATAATTCTCTCTACTATTATTGTCACGCCCTGGCTCTGGGGACTCTAATATGTTGAGCCAGGGTGTGTAAAGTCTATGTGTTTTGTTCTAGGTTTCACTTTCTAGTATTGTTGTTCTATGTTGGCCAGTGTGGTTCTCAATCAGAGGCAACGTGATTCAGCTGTTGCTTGTTGTCTCTGATTGAGAACCATACTTTAGCAGCCTGTTTCCCCACAGAGTTTGTGGGATCTTGTTTCTAGTCTGTTGGGTTAGACCGTGAACTGTCACGTTTTGTTGTTTTGATCGTGTCTCTAATAAAGAGTATGTTTGCCTGCAACGCTGCTCCTTGGTCCTCATCTCTGTTCGACGATCGTGACAATTATTCAGTCATTTCACATTCTTAAAATAACGTGGTGATCCTAACTGACCTAAGACAGGGAATTTTTACTAGGATTAAATGTCAGGAATTGTGAAAAACTGAGTTTAAATGTACAGTGAGGGAAAAAAGTATTTGATCCCCTGCTGATTTTGTACGTTTGCCCACTGACAAAGACATGATCAGTCTATAATTTGAATGGTAGGTTTATTTGAACAGTGAGAACAGAATAACAACAACAAAATCCAGAAAAACGCATGTCAAAAATGTTATAGATTGATTTGCATTTTAATGAGGGAAATAAGTATTTGACCCCTCTGCAAAACATGACTTAGTACTTGGTGGCAAAACCCTTGTTGGCAATCACAGAGGTCAGACGTTTCTTGTAGTTGGCCACCAAGTTTGCACACATCTTAGGAGGGATTTTGTCCCACTCCTCTTTGCAGATCTTCTCCAAGTCATTAAGGTTTCGAGGCTGACGTTTGGCAACTCAAACCTTCAGCTCCTTCCACAGATTTTCTATGGGATTAAGGTCTGGAGACTGGCTAGGCCACTCCAGGACCTTAATGTGCTTCTTCTTGAGCCACTCCTTTGTTGCCTTGGCCGTGTGTTTTGGGTCATTGTCATGCTGGAATACCCATCCACGACCCATTTTCAATGCCCTGGCTGAGGGAAGGAGGTTCTCACCCAAGATTTGACGGTACATGGCCCCGTCCATCGTCCCTTTGATGCGGTGAAGTTGTCCTGTCCCCTTAGCAGAAAAACACCCCCAAAGCATAATGTTTCCACCTCCATGTTTGACGGTGGGGATGGTGTTCTTGGGGTCATAGGCAGCATTCCTCCTCCTCCAAACACGGCAAGTTGAGTTGATGCCAAAGAGCTCCATTTTGGTCTCATCTGACCACAACACTTTCACCCAGTTCTCCTCTGAATCATTCAGATGTTCATTGGCAAACTTCAGACGGCCCTGTATATGTGCTTTCTTGAGCAGGGGGACCTTGCGGGCGCTGCAGGATTTCAGTCCTTCATGGCGTAGTGTGTTACCAATTGTTGATTTCTGGCTCCCTTTAAGAGTGTGCTCCTAATCTCAGCTCGTTACCTGTATAAAAGACACATGGGAGCCACAAATCTTTCTGATTGAGAGGGGGTCAAATAACTATTTCCCTCATGAAAATGCAAATCAATTTATACAATTTTTGATATGTGTTTTTCTGGATTTTGTTGTTGTTATTCTGTCTCTCACTATTCAAATAAA
The DNA here is from genome assembly GCF_964263955.1 of Coregonus lavaretus. Taxonomy (NCBI): domain Eukaryota; kingdom Metazoa; phylum Chordata; class Actinopteri; order Salmoniformes; family Salmonidae; genus Coregonus; species Coregonus lavaretus. Next base: position 41,902 of record NW_028157675.1, read on the forward strand.
CCTACCATTAAAATTATAGACTGATCATGTCTTTGTCAGTGGGTAAACGTACAAAATCAGCAGGGGATCAAATACTTTTTTCCCTCACTGTATGTATTCAGACACTGTCACGCTCGTTGATAGACGGCTCGGACCAAGGTGCAGCGTGGTAGGCGAAGATATTAATTTATTAAATGAACACCGACAAAAACAACAAATTACAAAACGAACATAAAGTTCTGCAGGCTACACAGTACCTATACAAAAACAAGATCCCACAAACTAAGACGGGAAAAAGGCTGCCTAAGTATGATCCCCAAACAGAGACAACAATAGACAGCTGCCTCTGAGTGGGAACCATACCCGGCCAACAAAGAAATAGAAAAACTAGAATGCCCACCCAAATCACACCTTGACCTAACCAAATAGAGAATAAAAGGGATCTCTAAGGTCAGGGCGTGACAGACACTTTGCTATGAAACTCGAAATTGTGATCAGGTACATCCTGTTTCCATTGATCATCCTTGAGATATTTCTACAACTTGATTGGAGTCCACCTGTGGTAAATTCAATTCATTGGACAATGATTTGGAAAGGCATACACCTTTCTATATAAGGTCCCACAGTTGACAGTGCATGTGATGGCAAAAACCAAGCCATGAGGTCAAAGGAATTGTCCATAGAGCTCCGAGACAGGATTGTGTCGAGGCACAGATCTGGGGAAGGGTACCAAAAAATGTCTGTAGTATTGAAGGTCCCCAAGAACACAGTGGCCTCCATCATTCTTAAATGGAAGAAGTTCGGAACCACCAAGACTCTTCCTAGAGCTGGTTGCCTGGCCAAACTGAACAATCACGGGAGAAGGGCCTTGGTCAGGGAGGTGACCAAGAACCCAATGGTCACTCTGACAGCACTCTGGAGTTCCTCTGTGGAGATGGGAGAACCTTCCAGAAGGACAACCATCTCTGCAGCACTCCACCAATCAGGCCTTTATGGTAGATTGGCCAGACGGAAGCCACTCCTCAGTAAAAGGCACATGACAGCCCACTTGGAGTTTGCCAAAAGGCACCTAAAGACTCTCAGACCATGAGAAACAAGATTATCTGGTCTGATGAAACCAAGATTCAACTCTTTGGCCTGAATGCCAAGCGTCACCTTTGGAGGGAACCTGGCACCATCCCTACGGTGAAGAATGGTGGTGGCAGCATCATGCTGTGGGGGTATATTTCAACGGCAGGGACTGGGAGACTAGTCAGGATCGAGGCAAAGATGAACGGAGCAAAGTACAGAGAGATCCTTGATGAAAACCTGCTCCAGAGCACTCAGGACCTGACTGGGGCGAAGGTTCACCTTCCAACAGGACAACAACCCTAAGCACACAGCCAAGACAACGCAGGAGTGGCTTCGGGACAAGTCTCTGAATGTCCTTGAGTGGCCCAACCAGAGACCGGAGTTGAAACTGATTGAACATCTCTGGAGAGACCTGAAAATAAATGTGCAGCAACGCTCCCCATCCAACCTGACAGAGCTTGAGAGGATCTGCAGAGAAGAATGGGAGAAACTCTCCAAATACAGGTGTGCCAAGCTAGTAGCGTCATACCCAAGAAGACTCGAGGCTGTAATTGCTGCCAAAGGTGCTTCAACAAAGTACTGATTAAAGGGTCTGAATATTTATGTAAATGTAATATTTCCGGGGGGTTTTGGTAATAAATTAGCAAAAATTTCTAAAAATCTGTTTTTGCTTTGTCATTATGGGGTATTGTGTGTAGATTGATGAGAAGAAGAAAAAAACACTTTAATCAATTTTAGAATAAGGCTGTAATGTAAACAAATATGGAAAAAGTCAAGGGGTCTGACTACTTTCCGAAGGCACTGTACATACAGAAACATTTCGCAGCTGATTCCCTTCAACCCTTGCACCCTACTGTCATAGGATGATGGAGGCAGTCCAAGCAGGTACAGTTTAACCTGCAGGGCTTACCTGCATGTCATGTCAGAAGGAATCCAACCTGCAGGCCTCAGGTGCTCCAGGCCATAGTGCCTGCCTGACTGTTGCTGTGTTTTACAGTTTTGAGTCGGAGATGATTCAGTGACTCATTAATCAAATAAACCCTTGTATGCTCCTTGGACGACTGTCGCCATGTCTACCCCTACATCCTGGGTTGCATCTCAAATGGCACCCTATTCAATATATAGTGAACTATTTTTGATCAGGGCTCATAGGGTGCCATTTGGAACGCAATCTTGGTCACCATCACGACCTTGCTGACTCTAAAACTGGCTGTTTCCTGTCAGAACCCAATCATGATATCAGAGGTCAGGGAACTGCAGCCTGAACCCCCTGTCCATTAGAGGGATTGACTCTCCTCACAGTCTATAGTAGTATGGGATGGACAAGCTTCTCTCACTCTCTCTTTCTTTTTCTCTCACTATCTCTCTCTCTTTTACTCTTCTTTTTCTTTTATCCTCTCTCTCACTCCTCTCTTAATGTCAGTCTATCACAGGAGGTCAACAGTTCTCATCTCCACACACAGCTCTCTCTCTCTCACACACACACACACACTCCCTTTCTTACACGCTGTGCTATTAAGCAAATTTAGATCCGGTCCGTAATGGCACTCTGAGCTGCATCTCATCCCATAACTCATCCAGGTAGCCCACACCCCACGGACCCCCAGGTCCTTCATGCACAGCCCGCCCTACTCACACACACACACACACACAGCCCCCTCCGCTCATTTATTGATTAACCACCTTGTACCCTCTGTTGTCGCAGCAGGACCATGAACAAACAACCGCATGGTAAACAACGTTGGCTAGATACATTGTCTTCCATTGGTGTGAGGGTGGGAAGCGGATATGGCTTGTGTAAGGGAGGAAACGTGGTGGTTCAGAAAATGTTCTTAAAATATGGTGTGTGTGTGTGTGTGTGTGTGTGTGTGTGTGTGCGTGCGAGTGTATATTTCATTTGAAAGTGTTTCCCTCTCCGCAGCTGGCATAGCCCTGTCTGTTAATCACTGCCAGGCCTGTCGCCATGACAGTGTCACTACTTTAATTTTGTTATCAGAGGCGGGCCAGGATGGAGGGCACCTTTAAACCAGATTAACATTTGCCTGAGTATTACATAAACAAACACAGGGCCTTGATCATGATTAAAAGAAAAAGAAAAAGATTATCGCTCCCAGCCTGCCTGCATGCCGCACGATGAGCCCTGAGCAATGAGAGAGAGCAGAGAAAAGGAGAGGGTGAGGAAGGATAGAGAGAGTGATGAGCGACAGAAAGGGAGAGAGAGAGATGTTTCTTTACTGTTTTCAGAGAAAATATTTTTCTTTATAGTTTCTTTGTTCTAAGAAATGTGGGTGACACCCGTGTGGATTCTTGGTGGCCATGTTTTGTGCGCTTGCTCGTAAGTACATTGAGTTTACTTTCCCATTCAAGGTCACAAGGTTTTATTACGGTTTCTTAACTTATCCCAGACACATTCTGTACACGGCTCCTTCGTCCCTCCTGCAATTCAGGAGCCTTTGTACATTTTAGTAATTTAGCAGATGCTCTTATTCAGAGCGATTTACAGTTAGTGAGTGCATACATTTTCATACTGGCCCCCCGTGGGAAACGAACCCACAACCCTGGCGTTGCAAGCGCCATGCTCTACCAACTGAGCTACGGGGGACCTACGTATGTGAACATACATTTAAAACCCACACCATACATACGGAGCAATTGAATGCACCATAATGCCTGGACCATAGTACATGCTGAATCACAACAGCAGCCTCTTTATTCTGGGGTTTCTGTCCATAATATTACTGAATACCTAACAAACGACTCCCCGTGCTCTCACCTCACTGATGCTGCCTACAGCAGTGAGACTCCCCACTACCTTCCCTAGGCCCAAACCCTACCTTGCATTCCCCCACACAGACCCCACCATCCTAGACTGCTCCGGCAGACACTGCCCCCTCCCTCCATCCATCCATCCATCCATCCATCCCTCCATCATCCACGTTAATGATTACCCGCTAAGGCTCCCTCTTTGTGAATAAAGGGGATAAGTGGCTATCATTGTCTCCCCAGCCCTGGTGTTGTTTGGCGCTGCAATGGTGGAGGCAGTGGCCAGATGCCCGGCAATCACACTCGAAGCCCACTAATTAGAGTGAACCTGAGGACCAGAGCGCCACACAAAGCAGGAAAAGGGCAATTAGTGCTAAAGCCCCCCCCCTTCCTTCTTTCTCTCTCTCCTTCTCTCTTGATCCCCTTTCTCTCTCTGTCCATCTGTCAGAATGTGCAGGTGAAAGGATGGCCAAGGAGGCTGATCTCCTTTTTCTCACACGAGAGCAAGCACACACACAAAACACAAAGAGAGGTCCATATGGAGAACCTTATGGACAACAGCCCATCTCCACCCTTTGTCACACACACACCGTACACCTAACCACAGCTTAAATGCATTATAAGGTATTAATGTCCCATATCTTTCTAACGTATATACCACATCTCTATCCCATCCTAAATACCCCTTCTGAGAAATCTAACCCGGTGCTTCCTCACTAGTCCCATTTCACAGTATACGTGCTGATATAATTGCTTGGTCAACTCACAAATATGAATTTTGGATGAGTGTGTTACCTGTGTTTGATCTGTTCTAAATCATTTCTAAACATTTAATATAAATTACAGAAGAAATGACCAGTAAATCAGATAACATTTATTAGTTATGTTGCTAGTCTGAAGCATTACTTACAAATGTTTGTGTGTGAGCTCTGTCATGTAGCATGTGGAGGGGCGAGGCCATCAAGCACACTGGTGACCATGGTCTGCTCATTAAGAAGGGATACTCCATTACTAATTGAGGAGAAAGAGTTTCTGCTCTAGTCCAGCTCTTGAAAAGTATTATATGTATTTCTGTATCGTACAGGTTATAGTATCTAAACTGTTATTGTAGTTGTTTACTTTGTTAAGTGTTAATTGGCATTAGTTTGACAAAGTGATTTTAATTAAAAGTGTTTCCTGTTTCCTGTCACCTGGTCTCTTTGACGTTATAAATCCTCAGGTGTAGAGGTTTATGGGAAAGGAACATGTCTGCAGGTGTTAGTTAGGGTTGTTCTGAGCGCTACGGGCTAGTCAGACTGATCTTCAGTCTTTATGTTCATTTGACTAGATTTTTTAATCAGTTTATTATTTCCTTTGAGCCTGGTCCAGCATCTTGTTGGTTGATTTGTATATTTTGTAAATACCTGCACTTGCTCCAAGAGCCTTAAAATAAAAACCACCGGATCTTCTGCTTCCTGCCTCTCCTTGTGCACGATACCAGCCAGACAGCTCGAACCGTCCAGGGCAAGTAAGAGGCCTACCATCCACCCTTACACCACTTTATCCTAAATAGATATGGTGATCGTGTTAAACCTGTAGATTCACATGTTTTAAGAGACCTGTGGACCTTAGTGTGTAGTTGAACACATGAACACACAAATACCACGCTAACAGAAAGATATGTGCTGTCATGAACAGATTACTAATTTGCATCTTACAAATGCAGGGGTACATTAAGTATTATTATGACTGTAGAGCGGAAGCAGGATATGCCTGGGGGAATAATTGCTATCCGTGAATTAATTCAAGCCTCCATAAGGTGAATTTACTTAAGCAATTTAAAAGCCATAACAGTATGTCATCAGGTATCAGTGATATTCAAATGACCTGTTTGTTCGTTCTCTTTTTTTTCCACAGAAAGAGACAGAATATTTACATTATTTACATCCATGCTCATTCAAATGCATTTTAGATTAATCTGTAGGAGCGGAGAGAGTTCGCCGTTCAAAAGGACCTTTTAGCATGGCAACGACAAAGCAAGCGTCCTACATGTATATACATTATTCATGAGGCTAGATTTGGATAATGCTGTCCTCGACTATTACTTCTCTATGGTGTGTTAACATGTATTAAAAGCGATTTTTGGGAGATCTGGATTCACAGTGAATGGGTTTACATTACCCAGTCAGCTAATAGGGTTGAGTGAGCAAATTGCATGAACAAATTTCATGGAGTTCACGGAACAATAATATAATTCTATGGAGGCACAGGACTTTAAAATCCCTCTGTATTTAGCCCTATTGTGTGTAAATCTTGGTAATCCATTTTATTGGGTTTTAAAAGAAGCCGATGAACTGTGCTTAAACAAGCAACAACAAAGTTAATTGACACTACAGTTTCACAAGTCAATGATGGGTGTAGAGACAACGATTAACAAACCAGTAAATAAGGAAAGGAAGAAGTGCTGATGTGACTTTTAGCATTGTATATTGTGTTGCATTAAACAGGAAGTTTCACTAACATCTTTAGCAGTTCCAAATCCTTTGTTAATTTTCACACTAAAACTCACATTCTGTATCCGAGAGAGGAAAACGGTTGTAGTGCGTCTGGTTAAGAACTCTAGTGTCTCATTATACCTTTTATACCGGCTTAATGGCACCCTGTTCCCTGTATAGGAGTCTGGTCAAAAGTAGTGCACTATATAGGGAATAGGGTGTCATTTGGGACGAAAACTTGTGTGTAGCTTTGTTTTCATCTTCCTCTATAAGTCTTTGTCCCTTTCTTCCTGACATTTCATACCAAGTCAATCAACACCTCACAACGACGGCGTCATGGCAACAGTTTATGTACCAGAAAACAGCAGTCTCTTTGTGACTTGAACAACTTTGCTGCTATCAGGACTGGTGAGATCTGCTGTGGTGACAGACACAAGATTTGAAAACACAAGAAGGTCACCTGTGACACAAGTCAGTATTCGACATCCATCCATGTCTGAGGACGTCAGGAGATGGCGTGGAAACCAGTGAGCGCCGTTACCTACAAGTAGGTTTCGGTGTTGGGAATGACGGATGGGCATTAGCATCTGATTCTGATTCCAAAGGTTGCAGGTTTGAATCCAGCGATAGGCAGTGGTGTGTATTCATGGATGTTAAGGGAAGCCAGGCTTTCCTAAAAAATTACCAAGCAAAACAAGATAATGTATCTTTCTTCTCTCAGCGTTTCATAATTTTCCTTCAATTCACAAGAGGCTGAATGTATCTCACCAGAGAAAGTATCCAAGCGAGCGAAACAGCGCCCCTCTGTCTCTGTATGTGTAGCCCATCTATCTGATGCTGTCTGGTCAAAAATAGTATAATATTGTTGCCGCCCGTAGCAATGAACGCAAGGGAAGCCAGCGAGCATATTACTTAATTCTCCGTACTGGCCAATGATTATAACGGCGATTCTGATCCAATCATAAATTCATGCCTCTGACCTGAGAGGATGGAAGTTCAATATGTAGCTGGAGGTAGTAGGCTAATGTTAACTAGCTGGCTAATCATTGCCTATGAAAGGAAGTTAAGCTAGCGAGCAAACATTTTAGCCAGGTAACCTAGGACAACGAACTAAAAACATGTACTGTATAACAGAGTTATAGACTGTTTCGGCAACATGAAAGAGAGGAGGATGGCAGTTTCTCTACAAATAGGGTGAGTCAACATGTTTTTTCTACTTACGCACACATACACACACACACACACACACACACACAAAGAAATCAGTCCATGGACAGCCACTGATATTTAGCTTACGTTGATTGGACTAAATTGTTTTAGGAATCTTTTATTTGTCACTGTATTAGACTAAGCATAGGTGATTTGATGTTGAAATGCTAAAATTGAAATGGTGATGGAATAGTGGAGGCAGCTCCTGTTTTCTTTGCGACTTGTGGTAACACTCCGGTGTTCTAAATCAATAGTTGTTTAGTAGTCCGAAAATGTCGGAAACATTAACTTGATTGACCATGCTGTAAGTCATGTAACTGTTTGTTACATGCAATATGCTTTGTGGACTCCATATCACAGTGGCAAGGCATATGAACTAACAGGTTACAGAGCAAACAATGGAATTATCACAACACATAGGTAGTAAAATTGCTTTTTTTTCTGGCTTGGCTTCCCCAGTGATTGTACCCACGCACCACTACTGCCGATAGGTTGTTTTTCATATTTCTGTTTTAAGCCTATCCCAAACCTTAACCCTTACCTTAACCATTCAGAGTTAATGTCTAACCTAAAGAAATTTTAGTTAATGCCTAAAGTTAACGTAACCATAAAAATGTTGAGTTAATTCCTAAATGTAACATTAAACACTTCGAGATTTTACATTTGGAACAACTTAGAAATTTGACGTTTGAGAAACATGGATGAACGTGTAATTCTGACGTGAGATTGTGAGAGCTTGTAGTGAAAACAACCATTAATGATGCAGGTAACTTTAACTCTGTGGGCTCTATTTTAACAACCCTAATGCAATGGTCAAATCTAGCACTGGCGGTAGCGCTATAGGTTCGTGGGTATGTCTGAAATATTTTTGCTATTTTCACCACTGGAAATATGGGCGCAACAGTTGGTGGTGGCACGAAAGGGTTGGGTTTTGATGAATAAAGTTGTATGTGTGTTGAGGCTTGACTCCTCACTGGCCAATCTGAACGTGCTCCTTGGCTAAATATGTGGTCGCTTCAAGTTGTGCATTTACAGTCTTTTATATATTACGTTATCACCAATTCCAATTCGACTGTTAGTCCGTTATAGCCTAGTTTGTTAAATAGCCTACAGAAACAAAATAACAAAATGTACAGTGCATCTGGAAAGTATTCAGACCCCTTGACTTTTTCCACATTTTGTTACCTTACAGCCTTATTCTATAATGGATTTTTTTTTTTTATCCTCATCAATCTACACACAATACCCCATAATGAAAACAATGAAAACAGGTTTTTAGACATTTTAGCACATTTATTAAAAATAAAAAACAGAAACATCTTATTTACAGAAGTATTCAGACCCTTTGCTATGAGACTCGAAATTGAGCTCAGGTGCATGCTGTTTCCATTGATCATCCTTGAAATGTTTCTACAACTTGATTGGAGTCCACCTGTGGTAAATTCAATTGATTGGACATGATTTGGAAAGGAACACACCTGTCCATATAAGGTCCTACAGTTGACAGTGCATGTCAGAGCAAATACGAAGCCTTTATGGTAGAGCGGCCAGACGGACGCCACTCCTCAGTAATAGGCACATGACAGTCCGCTTGGAGTTTGCCAAAAGGCACCTAAAGACTCTCAAACCATGAGAAACAAGATTCTCTGGTCTGATGAAACAAAAATTGAACTCTTTGGCCTGAATGCCAAGCGTCACATATGGAGGAAACCTGGCACCATCCCTACAGTGAAGCATGGTGGTGGCAGAATCATGCTCTGGGGATGTTTTTTCAGCGGCAGGGACTGTGAGACTAGTCAGGATCGAGGGAAAGATGAACGGAGCAAAGTACAGAGAGATCCTTGATGAAAATCCACTCAGGACCTCAGACAGGGGGCGAAGGTTCACCTTCCAACAGGACAATGACCCTAAGCACACAGCCAATACAACGCAGGAGTGGCTTCGGGACAAGTCTCTGAATGTCCTTGAGTGGCCCAGCCAGAGCCCGGACTTGAACCGATCGAACATCTCTGGAGAGACCTGAAAATAGCTGTGCAGCAACACTCCCCATCCAACCTGACAGAGATTGTGAGGATCTGCAGAAAAGAATGGGAGAAACAACCCAAATACAGGTGTGCCAAGCTTGTATCATCATACCCAAGAAGACTCGAGGCTGTAATCACTGCCAAAGATGCTTCAACAAAGTACTGAGTAAAGGGTCTGAACACTTATGTCAATTTGATATTTCCGTTTTTATTTTTTATAAATTAGCAACAATGTCTAAAAACCTGTTTTTGCTTTGTCATTATGGGGTACTGTGCGTACATTGAGGGGGAAAAAACAATTTAATCAATTTCAGAATAACGTTGTAACGTAACAAAATGTGGAAAAAATCAAGACATCTGAATACGTTCCGAAGGCACTGTACATCACATTCAGTACCAGTCAAAAGTTTGGACACACCTACTCATTCAAGGGTTTTTCTTTATTTTTACTATTTTATACATTGTAGAATAATAGTGAAGACATCAAAACTATGAAATAACACATATGGAATAATGTAGTAACCAAAAAAGTGTTAAACAAATCAAAATATATTTTAGATATTAGATTCTTCAAAGTAGCCACAATTTTGCCTTGATGACAGCTTTGCACACTCTTGGCATTCTCTCAACCAGCTTAATGTGGAATGCTTTTCCAACAGTCTTGAAGGAGTTCTCACATATGCTGAGCACTTGTTGGCTGCTTTTCCTTCACTCTGCGGTCCAACTCATCCCAAACCATCTCAATTAGGTTGAGGTTGGGTGATTGTGGAGGCCAGGTCATCTGATGCAGCACTCCATCAAATCAAATCAAATCAAATCAAATTTTATTGGTCAAATTTATTGGTCACATGCGCCGAATACAACAGGTGCAGACATTACAGTGAAATGCTTACTTACAGGTCTAGAAGGACAAGAGCAGAGGAGAGAGAGTTAGCTTTAGCAGTGAGGAGGATCTGATGGTTCACAGTATCAAAGGCAGCAGACAGGTCTAGAAGGACAAGAGCAGAGGAGAGAGAGTTAGCTTTAGCAGTGCGGAGAGCCTCCGTGACACAGAGAAGAGCAGTCTCAGTCACAGTCTCCATCACACTCCTTCTTGGTCAAATAGCCCTTACACAGACTGGAGGTGTGTTTTAGGTCATTGTCCTGTTGAAAAACAAATGATAGTCCCACCAAGCGCAAACCAGATGGGATGCTGTGGTAGCCATGCTGGTTAAGTGTGCCTTGAATTCTAAATAAATCACTGACAGTGTCACCAGAAAAGCACCCCCACACCATCACACCTCCTCTTTACATTTACATTTACGTCATTTAGCAGACGCTCTTATCCAGAGCAACTTACAAATAGGTGCATTCACCTTATAGCCAGTGGGATAACCACTTTACAAAATTTTGTGGGATAACCACTTTGGGGGGGGGGGGGGGGGGGTTGGAGTAAGGGGAGCCAGCAGGCCAGAGGTGGATGAACGCAGTGCCCTCGTTTGGGTGTAGGGACTGATCAGAGCCCGAAGGTACGGAGGTGCCGTTCCCCTCACAGCTCCGTAGGCAAGCACCATGGTCTTGTAGCAGATGCGAGCTTCAACTGGAAGCCAGTGGAGTGTGCGGAGGAGCGGGGTGATGTGAGAGAACTTGGGAAGGTTGAACACCAGACGGGCTGCGGCATTCTGGATGAGTTGTAGGGGTTTAATGGCACAGGCAGGGAGCCCAGCCAACAGCGAGTTGCAGTAATCCAGACGGGAGATGACAAGTGCCTGGATTAGGACCTGTGCCGCTTCCTGTGTAAGGCAGGGTCGTACTCTCCGAATGTTGTAGAGCATGAACCTACAGGATCGGGTCACCGCCTTGATGTTAGCGGAGAACGACAGGGTGTTGTCCAGGGTCACGCCAAGGCTCTTCGCACTCTGGGAGGAGGACACAACGGAGTTGTCAACCGTGATGGCGAGATCATGGAACAGGCAGTCCTTCCCCGGGAGGAAGAGCAGCTCCGTCTTGCCAAGGTTCAGCTTGAGGTGGTGATCCGTCATCCATACTGATATGTCTGCCAGACATGCAGAGATGCGATTCGCCACCTGGTTATCAGAAGGGGGAAAGGAGAAGATTAGTTGTGTGTTGTCAGCGTAGCAATGATAGGAGAGGCCATGTGAGGATATGACAGAGCCAAGTGACTTGGTGTATAGCGAGAATAGGAGAGGGCCTAGAACTGAGCCCTGGGGGACACCAGTGGTGAGAGCACGTGGTGCGGAGACAGCTTCTCGCCACGCCACTTGGTAGGAGCGACCGGTCAGGTAGGACGCAATCCAAGAGTGAGCCGCGCCGGAGATGCCCAGCTCGGAGAGGGTGGAGAGGAGGATCTGATGGTTCACAGTATCAAAGGCAGCAGACAGGTCTAGAAGGACAAGAGCAGAGGAGAGAGAGTTAGCTTTAGCAGTGCGGAGAGCCTCCGTGACACAGAGAAGAGCAGTCTCAGTTGAATGACCAGTCTTGAAACCTGACTGGTTTGGATCAACATTCTGAGAGAGATAGCAAGAGAGTTGGCTAAAGACGGCACGCTCAATAGTTTTGGAGAGAAAAGAAAGAAGGGATACTGGTCTGTAGTTGTTGACATCAGAGGGATCGAGTGTTGGTTTTTTGAGAAGGGGTGCAACTCTCGCTCTCTTGAAGACGGAAGGGACATAGCCAGCGGTCAAGGATGAGTTGATCAGCGAGGTGAGGTAAGGGAGAAGGTCACCGGAGATGGTCTGGAGAAGAGAGGAGGGGATAGGGTAAAGCGGGCAGGTTGTTGGGCGGCCTGCCGTCACAAGTCACAAGATTTTATCTGGAGAGAGAGGGGAGAAAGATGTCAAAGCATAGGGTAGGGCAGTGTGAGCAGGACCAGCAGTGTCATTTGACTTAACAAACGAGGATCGGATGTCGTCAACCTTCTTTTCAAAATGGTTGACGAAGTCATCCACAGAGAGGGAGGAGGGGGGGGGGAGGATTCAGCAGGGAGGAGAATGTGGCAAAGAGCTTCCTAGGGTTAGAGGCAGATGCTTGGAATTTAGAGTGGTAGAAAGTGGCCTTCACCTACTCTGCGTCTCACAAAGACACGGCGGTTGGAACCAAAAATCTGACCAATCCACCGGTCGAATGTTCATTGCTTGTGTTTCATGGCCGAAGCAAGTCTCTTCTTCTTATTGGTGTCCTTTAGTAGTGGTTTAGTAGTGGTTTCTTTGCAGGAATTTCACCAATGAAGAACTGATTCACGCAGTCTCCTCTGTTACAGTTGATGTTGAGATGTTTCTGTTACTTGAACTCTGTGAAGCATTTATTTGGGCTGCAATTTCTGAGGCTGGTAACTCTAATGAACTTATCCTCTGCAGCAGAGGTAACTCTGGGTCTTCCTTTCCTGTGGCGGTCCTCATCAGAGCCAGTTTCATCATAGCGATTAATGTTTTTTGCGACTGCTCTTGAATAAACTTTTCCGGTTTGACTGACCTTCATGTCTTAAAGTAATGATGGACTGTCGTTTCTCTTTGCTTATTTGAGCTGTTCTTGCCATAAGATGGACTTGGTCTTTTACCAAATAGGGCTATCTTCTGTATACCAACCCTACCTTGTCACAACACAACTGAATGGTTCAAATGCATTAACAAGGAATGACATTCCACAAATTAACGTTTAATAAGGTACACCTGTTAATTGAAATGCATTCCAGGTGACTACCTCATGAAGCTGGTTGAGAGAATGCCAAGAGAGTGCAATATTGTCATCAAGGCAAAGGGTGGCTACTTTGAAGAATCTCAAATATAAAATATAGTTTGATTTGTTTAACAATTTTTGGTTACTACATGATTCCACATGTGTTGTTTTATAGTTTTGATGTCTTCACTATTATTCTACAATGTAGAAAATAATAAAAAATAAAGAAAAACCGTGGAATGAGTAGGTTTGTCCAAACCTTTGACTGTTAGTGTACATCTTCCATTTGGCATGTCTTGTGGTGAGGTTCACAGCAGCACTGACAGATGTGTTGACTTGACAACTGCATCTGATTTTTGAACGACCCTTCCCCCTCTTTTGTTCCATGCTGGCTGAAGACCTAGCTAGCCAGTAACTAGCTAACACCAGACACAGATGAAATGGGAAAACATATAAGTATCTTTGCCACAGAGGAATAGGGTCAACTCTTAATTACACTACAGTGCAATCGGAAAGTATTCAGACCCATTTACTTTTTCCTAATTATTTTACGTTACAGCCTCAGTCTAAAATGGATTAAATTGCTTTTTCCCTCATCAATATACACATATTACCCATAATGACAAAGCAAAAACAGGTTTGTAGATTTATTTTCAAAAATCAAATAAAGATATATATCACATTTACATAAGTATTCAGACCATTTACTCAGTACTTTTTTGAAGCATATTTGGCAGCGATTACAGCCTTGAGTCTTGGGTATGATGCTACAAGCTTGGCACACCTGTATTTGGGGAGTTTCTTCCATTCTTCTCTGCAGATCCTCTCAAGCTCTGTCAGGTTGGATGGGGAGCGTCGCTGCACAGCTATTTTCAGGTCTCTCCAGTGATGTTTGATTGGGTTCAAGTCCGGGCTCTGGCTGGGCTACTTAAGGACATTCAGAGACTTGTCCCGAAGCCACTCCTGCATTGTCTTGGCTGTGTGCTTAGGGTCGTTGTCCTGTTGGAAGGTGAACCTTCGCCCCAATCTGAATTTCTGAGCTCTCTGGAGCTGGTTTTCATCAAGGATCTCTCTGTACTTTGCCCCGTTCATCTTTCTCTCGATCCTGACTAGTCTCCCAGTCCCTGCTGCTGAAAAACATCCCCAGAGCATGATGCTGCCACCACCATGCTTCACCGTAGGGATGGTGCTAGGTTTCCTCCAGATGTGATGCTTGGCATTCAGGCCAAAGAGTTCAATCTTGGTTTCATCAGACCAGAGAATCTTGTTTCTCATGGTCTGGTAGTCCTTGTGTGCCTTTTGGCAAACTCCAAGCGGGCTGTCACGTGCCTTTTAATGAGGAGTGGCTTCCTTCTGGCCACTCTACCATAAAGGCCTGATTGGTGGAGTGCTGCAGAGATGGTTGTCCTTCTGGAAGGTTGTCCCATCCCACAGAGGATCTCTGCTCTGTCAAAGTGACAATTTTTCTTGGTCACCTCCCTGACCAAGGCCTTTCTCCCCCGATTGCTCAGTTTGGCCGGGCGGCCAGCTCTAGGAAGAGTTTTGTTGGTTACAAACTTCTTCCATTTAAGAATGATGGAGGCCACTGTATTCTTGGGGACCTTCAATGCTGCAGAAATTTTTTGGTACCCTTCCCCAGATCCGTGCCTCGACACAATCCTGTCTCGGAGCTCTACGGACAATTCCTTCGTCCTCATGGTTTGGTTTTTACTCTGACATGCACTGTCAACTGTGGGACCTTATATAGACAGGTGTGTGCCTTTCCAAATCATGTCTAATCAATTGAATTTACCACAGGTGGACTCCAATGAAGTTGTAGAAACATCTCAAGGATTATCAATGGAAACAGGATGCACCTGAGCTCAATTTCGAGTTTCATAGCAAAGTGTCTGAATACTTATGTAAATAAGGTATTTCTGTTTTTATATTTTTATAAATGTGCAACAATTTCTAAAAACCTGTTTTCACTTTCTCATTATGGGGTATTCAATGAATCAGGGATCAAATGGATAAGGTAGGCTATTCAAAGCAAAGTATCTAACTAGACATGTTTATATATAAGGCTCTAATATTCATGTTTCAGGGGAGATCTATGCACAGCAAGTTATTTGTCAATTAGGCAATTACATGGCTACTGTTTAATAGAGGGGAATCCCAGCTTCCCAACGGTGCGATTTATTTAGGCTATCTACAGTACCTGTTGAAAGGTGACAACAACATTAATGCCTAGTTAGCTATAGTTAACTAGCATGTTATGTTTTGAGTTGGCTATCTAGTTAGTCTGTTGTCTGTCATTATTTTATACCTGCTGCTGAAATGTGGCGCTCTCTCTCCTTGGGCAACCGGCCACTTGCACTAGCACACACAGACACGCACTGACGGGTCATTCCGATTATGGCTAATATGTAGATTTGTAAGTGATTGATAATATTTAAAAGTGTTCCTTCATGAATTACATTAACAAAAATTATTAAACTAATTTCCATGACTTTTAATGACCTTATAAACCCTTATTTGACAACTTGGAATCGCGCATCATGCGCATTCAGGCAGGTGCATTTTCAATCTGCGCAATCTCGAACAGCCTTCTGTCACAAATAGATTCACAAACTAGCAGCAAATAAACTTGAACAAAGTGGAATCAGGAAATGAATGCCCACTCTTCATTGCCATTTAATGCAGATCCCGCTTTCATTCCGGTTTGATCAACCTTTTATGCCTCATTGTGTGAATCTGGGCAGGCAACAGGCTACTTTGTTTTATAGAGGTGCCGGTATAGCGCTCTGAACAGCTCCAGGCCAAGTCAAGCACTGGATACAGGGCAGCTGAGACTGGGTACAGATTTCGCCCAACTTGTCACTTCAAAAGCAGTCAATGATCTCGGAGTCTCTGCACTTGAACTACATGTTTATTGTGATATAGCGTGATATAAGCAGAATTCAAAATAATTCCAATGCAAGAACTCCCCCCAAAATGTTGCCCACTCGCTGATTTCAACTGCCCCCTTAGTCACTTCATCCTGGTGCCGGGTCTGCAAATGGCACTGTATTACCTACATAGTGCACTACTTTTGACCAAACCCAATGGGTCCTGGTCAAAAGTAGTGCACTATATAGGGAGAAGAGTACCATTTGCACTATATAGGGAACAGAGTACCATTTGGAATACAGACATGCCCTCAGGATCATAACACTTGCCTGGACAAGAGCAACTCTTTTAATCAGTCACTTTGAATGTGTGGAGAGTCCCTAGAAAGGACAGTTGTTCCCAGGCTGCATCGCAAATGGCATCCTATTCACTATATAGTGCACAACTTTTTCTGGTCAAAGGTAGTGCACTACATAGGGAATAGGGTGCAATTTGGGATGCATCCTAGCGTTCTGTGGTATCAATGTAATCTGCTGCCAGATGCACAAGATCATTATCTTAATAATGGCCATCAAAATTATATTTTAATGCTGAGTTTGGCACTGGCAGGCAGGCAGTTCCACCCCAGGGAGTGAAGGGCTTGGTACAGACAGACATACTGCTCCTAGATGTTATCCACCACGCAGCCAGCGATATCAGATCTGCCTCGGAGGATGTGTGGCTTCTCAAAAAGAGAGCTGGCGAGGAACAAAAACCTCCTAGAGTAACTTCCAGGACAACGAGTAGAGGACACAGACAAATGCAGCATTAATGCTATGAAAACCTCCCTGTCCATGTAGATGTTAAAAATGTATCTCTCTCTGTCTCTCTGTCTCTCTGTCTCTCTGTCTCTCTGTCTCACTGTCTCTGTCTCTGTCTCTGTCTGTCCCTCACTGTCTCTGTCTGTCTCCCTCCCTCACTGTCTCTGTCTGTCCCTCGCTGTCTCTGTCTCTCTGTCTCTATCTGTAGTGGAGGGCTGAAGGACTGTATTATTCTTAGGTTGCTAGTTTGGTATGAGTTTGTTTGCCTCCGGGCGTCGGTCAGCGCGTATTGATGGGATGACACAGTGAACGGTTGACTTGTAGTTTACTTGAAGATAGACAGTATATAACAGCACAGTGTGTACAGGGCTATGGCTTGATCACTGAGAAGGCTACTGATTGTGCAAGGCACACTTGTGTGTGAAGGTGAATGTGGATGTGTGGTTTTCTGTTCAGTAAAGCAACACCTGTACTAACAGTCAGGAGCGCCAATAACTTCTTGACTACTTGACCATGACTGAGAACTTGTCCGGGCATGCACCAGGAGCATGACTAGAAGGCGCTCCCGTGCGGATTGTGCAAGGAGTGAACTCACATCTAGAGTGAGAACAGCTTGAGAGAGGGAAGCCTTTTGTACGCTATCTCTCTCTCTCTCCCTCCCTCTCTCTCTCTCTCTCTCTCTCTCTCTCTCTCTCTGGCAGATACACAGTTCTCTCAGGGACATGGCTTGCAGGATTTACTACTATGCATGCAAATCATAATACCACTTTTTTTGCATGTCTAACACATGAGTCTGATACCTCGGAGGCGATGATACCACAAACACACACACACACACACACACACACACACACACACACACACACACACACACACACACCATCATACACTTGCCAAAAACAATGTTGTGGCGTGCAGAGAGATCAGGCCATGGAATAAAGTCATAATTAAACAAGTCTACACTTGATGAGAGCAGATTCCAGATTTCAGGGGTCTCATTACACTATTCTAACAATTTGGCTCTTTTATGACATCTTGAAAAACAAGCCGTAATAAACATATTTAGACATTTTGCAGGTTGAAATCTCTTGAGATTTTTATTTTCAAGAGTGTCCAAATGAAAAAATGTAAACACAAACAATACTTCGTAACAAGAATAATATGGTAACTAAGGTCTATTAATTATAACAATGAAATTATAATAATTAAAAACAAAAACCATATACCGAAAG
Source organism: Coregonus lavaretus (assembly GCF_964263955.1). Taxonomy (NCBI): domain Eukaryota; kingdom Metazoa; phylum Chordata; class Actinopteri; order Salmoniformes; family Salmonidae; genus Coregonus; species Coregonus lavaretus. The sequence goes on from NW_028157675.1 coordinate 59,997, forward strand.
ATATATATATATATATACAGTACTTTCCGAAAGTATTCAGACCCCTTGACTTTTCCTACATTTTGTTACTTTACAGCCTTATTATAAAATTGATTTTTTTTAAATAGTCCTCAGCAATCTACACACAATACACCATCATGACAAAGCGAAAACAGGTTTTTAGAAATGTTTGAAATAATGAATAAAAAAACAGACACATTATTTACATAAGTATTCAGACCCTGTGCTATGAGACTGGAAATTGAGTGCAGGTGCATCCTGTTTCCATTGATCATCCTTGAGATGTTTCTACAACTTGATTGGAGTCCACCTGTGGTAAATTCAATTGATTGGACATGATTTGGAAAGGCACACACCTGTCTATATATGGTCCCACAGTTGACAGTTCATGTCAGAGCAAAAACCAATCTATGAGGTTGAAGGAATTGTCCGTAGAGCTCAGAGACAGGATTGTGTCAAGGCATAGATCTGGGGAAGGGTACCAAAAAAATTCTACAGCATTGAAGGTCCCTGAGGACACAGTGGCCGCCAAACTTTTGACTGGTACTATACGTACAGTGAGGGAAAAAAAGTATTTGATCCCCTGCTGATTTTGTACGTTTGCCCACTGATAAAGACATGATCAGTCTATAATTTTAATGGTAGGTTTATTTGAACAGTGAGAGACAGAATAACAACAAAAACATCCAGAAAAACGCATGTCAAAAATGTTATAAATTGATTTGCATTTGAATGAGGGAAATAAGTATTTGACCCCTCTGCAAAACATGACTTAGTACTTGGTGGCAAAACCCTTGTTGGCAATCACAGAGGTCAGAGGTTTCTTGTAGTTGGCCACCAGGTTTGCACACATCTCAGGAGGGATTTTGTCCCACTCCTCTTTGCAGATCTTCTCCAAGTCATTAAGGTTTCGAGGCTGACGTTTGGCAACTCGAACCTTCAGCTCCCTCCACAGATTTTCTATGGGATTAAGGTCTGGAGACTGGCTATGCCACTCCAGGACCTTAATGTGCTTTTTCTTGAGCCACTCCTTTGTTGCCTTGGTCGTGTGTTTTGCCTTGGCCATCCACAACCCATTTTCAATGCCCTGGCTGAGGGAAGGAGGTTCATGGCGCCGTCCATCGTTCCTTTGATGCGGTGAAGTTGTCCTGTCCCCTTAGCAGAAAAACACCCCCAAAGCAAAATGTTTCCACCTCCATGTTTGACGGTGGGGATGGTGTTCTTGGGTTCATAGGCATCATTCCTCCTCCTCCAAACACGGCGAGTTGAGTTGATGCCAAAGAGCTCCATTTTGGTCTCATCTGACCACAACACTTTCACCCAGTTCTCCACTGAATCATTCAGATGTTCATTGACAGGGCCTGTATATGTGCTTTCTTGAGCAGGGGGACCTTGCGGGCGCTGCAGGATTTCAGTCCTTTACGGCGTAGTGTGTTACCAATTGTTTTCTTGGTGACTATGGTCCCAGCTGCCTTGAGATCATTGACAAGATCCTCCCGTGTAGTTCTGGGCTGATTCCTCACCGTTCTCATGATCATTGCAACTCCACGAGGTGAGATCTTGCATGGAGCCCCAGGCTGAGGGAGATTGACAGTTATTTTGTGTTTCTTCCATTTGCGAATAATCGCACCAACTGTTGTCACCTTCTCACCAAGCTGCTTGGCGATGGTCTTGTAGCCCATTCCAGCCTTGTGTAGGTCTACAATCTTGTCAGAGAGAGAGAGAGAGAGGAGAGAGAGAGAGAGAGAGAGAGAGAGAGAGAGAGAGAGAGAGAGAGAGAGGAGAGAGAGAGAGAGAGAGAGAGAGAGAGAGAGAGAGAGAGAGAGAGAGAGAGAGAGAGAGAGAGAGAGAGAGAGAGAGAGAGAGAGAGAGAGAGAGAGAGAGAGAGAGAGAGAGAGGAGAGAGAGAGAGAGAGAGAGAGAGAGAGAGAGAGCTATTTATCACTCTAATTACATGAGGAAGATCAGAACCCCGGTGCGTTGTGGGACGGTCTGACTCATGGAAACGTCTCCTGAGGAGGTCACAGCCCAGCCAGGGCAGCCTGGCTAAATATTAATAGAGGGATGGAGTTATGAGAGAGAGGGAGGCAAGGTGTGGACAGGGGGATGCCTTTTATTAGAGAGGCTAATGATGCACTTGAGTAAACCTCCTTTCCAATATCTGGGCTGTTGCTCTGACCTCGCTCTTTCACTCTCTCTCTCTCTCTCTTTCTGTCTTCTTCTCTTTTCTGTGGCCTGTTTTGAATACAAGGACTGTGAGATGTAGAGTGGACGTGGGTAGGTCAGATAATTCCGATCCTAATATTGCACACTGCCAGGCATGATGCTGCAGCGTTAACCCTTCACATGTCCAGAGTCTACTGTGTACCAGAGACTGTATTGTGTATCAGGACTGAAATATGCGTCAGGCAGGATTGTGTAAGCTCTTTCAATGTACTTCTGGTTAATAAAAGCATGTTGTTTGTCTATAGGATAGTGGACAATATATGCTTTAAGTTAATACAATCTTCAGAACAGCATCCATCCTTATACTCAGACAGTACTTCAAGGTTGACTAACTGTACTTGGTCTTTGTGGTGTACACACAAAAAAATGTGGAACCATACTGACCCAAATAATCCTTTGAACCCTTCAATGGTTCTTTGCAGTTCAAAAAATTATTATTGTAGGGGCAGTGGCTCATTAGAATATTTTGGGGCATAGTTTGTTCACAGCTCTTTTTGTGCAACTGTGAGTGAGAGTGTCATTCCAGTTTATTGAATTTGTTGTGTTATGCTGTGTTATGCTATTACATGTTATATATGACTCTGGTCAGTGAAGGTGTCTTCTGAAAGACTCACGTGACTAACGGCCCTGCTACACATTAGGCCGTCGGGCGTCCAGCATTGCCATCAGCCATTGAGAGAATGCTTCCTTTGAAATCAATGAAAGCTGCAATGAAAGCTGCCATACTGCACGTGTGCTCGCGTTGTGTCATGTACAATGCAGCGTCCAAGCTCAAGAATCGCCGCGCTTCAATTCTCTATGGCTCACGCGGGTGTTCATTCTATCTTGTGAATTGAAAAAATCAGAAATAAAGTTGATTTTGGTTGCATATGGCCTCGACTAGACACCTCTGGTTATTTTACTAAGATTTATAAAGTCAGGCAGCTAGCTAGCAGAAACTCTAGCTAGCTAGCTACATTGAATATGTTCACAATGTAAACAAAAGCAACTTGTGTAATGTTATTGAATGAGTGCTTGTGAAAAACTGGACCAAAACTATTGTATTTATGCATAGTCAATTAATATGGTACAGTACGTTACACGCTCTGTGTAGCAGGTAGAACATCACATCACGCTGATGGCAAAGCAACGCAACGCTTATAGTGGAGCTGAAGTGTAAGGCAGTAGTTCTCAATTCTCTCCTCAGGGACCCCCGGCCAGTCCAGAGCTAGCACACCTGATTCAACGTATTAATAATCCAGGCTCTGTCATAGCCGGCCGCGACCGGGAGACCAATGGGGCGGCGCGCAATTGGCCCAGCGTCGTCCAGGGTAGGGGAGGGAATGGCCTGCAGGGATGTAGCTCAGTTGGTAGAGCATGGCGTTTGCAACGCCAGGGTTGTGGGTTTGATTCCCACAGGGGGTATGAAAAAAAATAATAATAATAAATAAATAAAATGTATGCATTAACTGTAAGTCGCTCTGGATAAGAGTGTCTGCTAAATGACTAAAATGTAAATGTAAATGTAATAAACCCAATAATAAAACCTATGGAATTAAACCAGACTTTTAAAAAACATGTATGGTTCTACAAAAAACCTTTGAGATTGAGAAAGGTGCTTTATATAACTATTCTCCATAAAGGTTATATAAAGAACCATTTAAAAAAGGGTTATACCCCAAAAAGGGTTGTAACCATAGCGGAACCCTTTTTTTGGTGATTTATAGAACCTTTTTGTAATGGTTCTTTATAGAACCTTAGGAAATTGTTTTTTATAGCACCATACAGGTTCCATTTAGAACCTCATGAGCATGGTTCTTTATAGAACCTTCAAAAAAAGGTTCCATATAGCACCAAAAAGTGTTCTGCTATGGTTACAATCCTTATTTGGCACTATATAGAACCATTTGTTTTTAGTGTGTAGGCACTTTAAATAGCAGAAGAGTCTCTCAAGCATTACAGTAAATCGTTTTTTATTAATCCTTTAGTAGCACTGGTAACTGTTTGTTCTCAACCAACAAGAAGACATAAGTTGTGTCCCAAATGGCACCATATTCCATTTGTAGTGCATTCCTTTTGAACATGGCCCATACACGTTTAGAAAGAAAGGTGCTATCTAGAACCTAAGAGGGTTATTTGGCTGTCCCCATAGGAGAACCCTTTGAAGAACCCTTTTTGGTTCCAGGTAGAATGTTTTTGGTTCCAGGAAGAACCCTTTTTGGGTTCCATGTAGAAACGTTTCCACAGTGGGTTCTACATGGAACGCAAAAGGGTTCTACCTGGAACGAAAAAGGGTCCTACCTGGATCCAAAAAGGATTCTCCTATGGGGACAGACGAAGAACCCTTTTGGAACCCTTTTTTCTAAGAGTTCGGGTCAAAAGTAGTGCACTATATAGGGAATAGGGTACCATTTTGGACACATCCATAAGTTTACAGTACAGAGACTGAGACACAAAGAGAGATCCCTGTGAAATGTGTCCAACCTGTCTAGAAAATATTTCACCCTTCAGAAATGATAGTCTCCTGTAAATCACGGTAACATTGTCTGGTCTTGTTCCGCTGGAATGTGGTCGCTTCTACCAGACCAAATGGCAAGCACAGAGGGGAAAGAGGGAGAGGGAGGGAGAGATAGAGAGGGAAAGTGAGAGAAAGAAAGAGAGACAGAAAGACAGAGAGAGAGAGAGAGAGAGAGAGGGAGAGAGGTGAGAGGGAAGGGAGAGAGAGAGAAAAGCTTGAGGGAACTCTCCATCTGATAGCATGTAAAGTATGTACAAATACCACAAAGCAGTCGCAAACTGCCCTTTTTCTATTCATCTCGCTACATGGGAATATTGCAATAACCGTTCAATCTGATCGCAGGCCCAGATTTTCAAAAGGTCAACTTATCTCGCCGACGCACATATGCAATCGATGAAGGGAGAGAGAATATGTAATGATAATTCACTGCTCATACAATGAAAGGGGAGAAAATATGTTATCATTAAATAAAAAAGATAGATATTGGGACAGGTTTTTGCTAGACTCGCTCTGGCAAATGAGAAGGGCTTTTGCCCCCCCCCCCCCCACCCCCCCGCCCCCCCGCTATGTTAATCTGAACCTTGCTCAAGTGAAGTTAGATGTCTGTAAATCCTATATCAATTCAATTCAATTTAAGGGCTTTATTGGCATGGGAAACGCATGTTAACATTGCCAAAGCAAGTGAAGTAGATAGTAAACAAAAGTGAAATAAACAATACAAATTAACAGTAAACATTACACTCAGAAGTTCCAAAAGAATAAAGACATTTCAAATGTCATATTACAGTGGGGAAAAAAAGTATTTAGTCAGCCACCAATTGTGCAAGTTCTCCCACTTAAAAAGATGAGCGAGGCCTGTAATTTTCATCATAGGTACACGTCAACTATGACAGACAAATTGAGAAAAAAAAAATCCAGAAAATCACATTGTAGGATTTTTTATGAATTTATTTGCAAATGATGGTGGAAAATAAGTATTTGGTCACCTACAAACAAGCAAGATTTCTGGCTCTCACAGACCTGTAACTTCTTCTTTAAGAGGCTCCTCTGTCCTCCACTCGTTACCTGTATTAATGGCACCGGTTTGAACTTGTTATCAGTATAAAATACACCTGTCCACAACCTCAAACAGTCACACTCCAAACTCCACTATGGCCAAGACCAAAGAGCTGTCAAAGGACACCAGAAACAAAATTGTAGACCTGCACCAGGCTGGGAAGACTGAATCTGCAATAGGTAAGCAGCTTGGTTTGAAGAAATCAACTGTGGGAGCAATTATTAGGAAATGGAAGACATACAAGACCACTGATAATCTCCCTCGATCTGGGGCTCCACGCAAGATCTCACCCCGTGGGGTCAAAATGATCACAAGAACGGTGAGCAAAAATCCCAGAACCACACGGGGGGACCTAGTGAATGACCTGCAGAGAGCTGGGACCAAAGTAACAAAGCCTACCATCAGTAACACACTACGCCGCCAGGGACTAAAATCCTGCAGTGCCAGACGTGTCCCCCTGCTTAAGCCAGTACATGTCCAGGCCCGTCTGAAGTTTGCTAGAGTGCATTTGGATGATCCAGAAGAGGATTGGGAGAATGTCATATGGTCAGATGAAACCAAAATAGAACTTTTTGGTAAAAACTAAACTCGTCGTGTTTGGAGGACAAAGAATGCTGAGTTGCATCCAAAGAACACCATACCTACTGTGAAGAATGGGGACGGAAACATCATGCTTTGGGGCAGTTTTTCTGCAAAGGGACCAGGACGACTGATCCGTGTAAAGGAAAGAATGAATGGGGCCATGTATCGTGAGATTTTGAGTGAAAACCTCCTTCCATCAGCAAGGGCATTGAAGATGAAACGTGGCTGGGTCTTTCAGCATGACAATGATCCCAAACACACCGCCCGGGCAACGAAGGAGTGGCTTCGTAAGAAGCATTTCAAGGTCCTGGAGTGGCCTAGCCAGTCTCCAGATCACAACCCCATAGAAAATCTTTGGAGGGAGTTGAAAGTCCGTGTTGCCCAGCGACAGCCCCAAAACATCACTGCTCTAGAGGAGATCTGCATGGAGGAATGGGCCAAAATACCAGCAACAGTGTGTGAAAACCTTGTGAAGACTTACAGAAAACGTTTGACCTGTGTCATTGCCAACAAAGGGTATATAACAAAGTATTGAGAAACTTTTGTTATTGACCAAATACTTATTTTCCACCATAATTTGCAAATAAATTCATTAAAAATCCTACAATGTGATTTTCTGGATTTTTTTTCCTCATTTTGTCTGTCATAGTTGACGTGTACCTATGATGAAAATTACAGGCCTCTCTCATCTTTTTAAGTGGGAGAACTTGCACAATTGGTGGCTGACTAAATACTTTTTTTCCCCACTGTATGTATATATACAGTGTTGTAACAAATGGGAAAATAAATAAACATAAATATGGGTTGTATTTACAATGGTGTTTGTTCTTCACTGGTTGCCCTTTTCTTGTGGCAACAGGTTACAAATCTTGCTGCTGTGATGGCACACTGTGGTATTTCACCCAGTAGGTTTGTTTTCAAATTCTTTGTTGATCTGTGTAATCTGAGGGAAATATGTCTCTAATATGGTCATACATTTGGCAGGAGGTTAGGAAGTGCAGCTCAGTTTCCACCTCATTTTGTGGGCAGTGTGCACATAACCTGTCTTCTCTTGAGAGCCAGGTCTGCCTACGGCGGCCTTTCTCAATAGCAAGGCTATGCTCACTGAGTTTGTACATAGTCAAAGCTTTCCTTAAGTTTGGGTCAGTCACAGTGGTCAGGTATTCTGCCACTGTGTACTCTCTGTTTAGGGCCAAATAGCATTTTAGTTTGCTCTGTTTTTTTGTTAATTCTTTCCAATGTGTCAAGTAATTTTCTTTTTGTTTTCTCATGATTTGGTTGGGTCTAATTGTGTTGTTGTCTTGGGGCTCTGTGGGGTCTGATTGTGTTTGTGAACAGAGCCCCAGGACCAGCTTGCTTAGGGGACTCTTCTCCAAGTTCATCTCTCTGTAGGTGATGACTTTGTTATGGAAGGTTTGGGAATCGCTTCCTTTTAAGTGGTTGTAGAATTTAACTGCTATTTTCTGGATTTTGATCATTAGCGGGTATCGGCCTAATTCTGCTCTGCATGCATTATTTGGTGTTTTTCGTTGTACACTGAGGATATTTCTTTACAGAATTCTGCATGCAAGGTCACAATTTGGTGTTTGTACCATTTTTGTGAATTATTGGTTGGTGAGCGGACCCCAGACCTCACAACCATAAAGGGCAATGGGTTCTATAACTGATTCAAGTATTTTTAGCCAGATCCTAATTGGTATGTCGAATTTTATGTTCCTTTTGATGGCATAGAAGGCCCTTCTTGCCTTGTCTCTCAGATCATTCACAGCTTTGTGGAAGTTACCTGTGGCGCTGATGTTTAGGCCGAGGTATGTATAGTTTTTGTGTACTCTAGGGCAACGGTGTCTAGATGGAATTTGTAGTTGTGGTCCTGGCAACTGGACCTTTTTTGGAACACCATTATTTTTGTCTTGCTGAGAATTTATGTCAGGGCCCAGGTCTGACAGAATCTGTGCAGAAGATCTAGGTGCTGCTGTCGGCCCTCCTTGGTTGGTGACCAGATCATCAGCAAACAGTAGACATTTGACTTCAGATTCTTGTAGGGTGAGGCCGGGTGCTGCAGACTGTTCTAGTGCCCTCGCCAATTCATTGATATGAAGAGGGTGGGGCTTAAACTGCATCCTTGTCTCACCCCACGGCCCTGTGGAAAGAAATGTGTGTATTTTTTGCCAATTTTAACCTTACACTTGTTGTTTGTGTACATGGATTTTATAATGTTGTATATTTTTCCCCCAACACCACTTTCCATCAATTTTTATAGCATACCCTCATGCCAAATTGAAATAAACAAAGCATGAGAAGACTTTGCCTTTGTTTTGTTTGTTTGTCAATTAGGGTGTGCAGGGTGAATACGTGGTCTGTCGTACGGTAATTTGTTAAAAAGCCAATTTGAAATGTGCTCAGTACATTGTTTTCGCTGAGGAAATGAACTAGTCTGCTGTTAATGATAATGCAGAGGATTTTCCCAAGGTTGCTATTGACGCATATCCCACGGTAGTTATTGGGGTCAAATTTGTCTCCACCTTTGTGGATTGGGGTGATCAGTCCTTGGTTCCAAATATTGGGGAAGATGCCAGAGCTAAGGATGATGTTAGAGTTTAAGCATAGCCCATTGGAATTTGTGGTCTGTGTGTCTATCATTTCATTGAGGATACCATCAACACCACAGGCCTTTTTGGGTTGGAGGGTTTGTATTTTGTCCTGTAGTTCATTCAATGTAATTAGAGAATCCAGTGGGTTCTGGTAGTCTTTATTAGTTGATTCTAAGATTTGCATTTCATCATGAATATGTTTTTGCTGTTTGTTCTTTGTTATAGGGCCAAAAAGATTGGAGAAGTGGTTTACCCATACATCTCCGTTTTGGATAGATAGCTCTTCGTGTTGTTGTTTGTTTTCCAATTTTCCCAGAAGTGGTTAGAGTCTATGGATTCTTCAACTACATTGAGCTGATTTCTGACATGCTGTTCCTTCTTTTTCCGTAGTGTATTTCTGTATTGTTTTAGTGATTCACCATAGTGAAGGCGTAGGCTCAGGTTTTCTGGGTCTCTATGTTTTTGGTTGGATAGATATCTCAATTTCTTTCTTAGGTTTTTGCATTCTTCATCAAACCATTTGTCATTGTTGTTACTTTTCTTCGGTTTTCTGTTAGAGATTTTTTGATTTGATAGGGAAGCTGAGAGGTCAAATATACTGTTTAGGTTTTCTACTGCCAAGTTTACACCTTCACTATAACAGTGGAACGTTTTGTTCAGGAAGTTGTCTAAAAGGGATTGAATTTGCTTTTTGCCTAATTGTTTTTTGGTAGGTTTCGACACTACTTTCCTTCCATCTATAGCATTTCTTAATAATTTATTCAGTTCCTTTGGCTTTGATGCCTCGTGATTGAGTATTGCTCTGTACAAGTAGACTGTGATTTTGCTGTGATTTTGCTCTGTCAGTGGGCTGACTGTGAATGCTCTGAGAGACTCTGGGTTGAGGTCAGTGATAAAGTAGTCTACAGTACTACTGCCAAGAGATGAGCTATAGGTGTACCTACCATAGGAGTCCCCTCGAAGCCTACCATTGACTATGTACATACCCAGCGTGCGACAGAGCTGCAGGAGTTGTGTTGGTTGTGTTTTCATAGTTGTGCCTAGGGGGGCATTAATGGGGAGGGAATGCTGTCACCTCCAGGTAGGTGTTTGTCCCCCTGTGTGCTGAGGGTGTCAGGTTCTTGTCCAGTTCTGGCATTTAGGTCGCCACAGACTAGGACATGTCCCTGGGTCTGGAAATGATTGATTTCCCCCTCCAGGATGGAGAAGCTGTCTTCATTAAAGTATGGGGATTCTAGTGGGGGGATATAGGTAGCACACAGGAGGACATTTTTCTCTGTTGAGATCATTTCCTTTTGAATTTCTAGCCAAATGTAAAATGTTCCTGTTTTGATTAATTTAATAGAGTGAGTTAGGTCTGCTCTATATCAAATTAGCATACCCGCTGAGTCCCTTCACTGTTTCACACCTGGTAGTTTGGTGGATGGGACTACCAGCTCTCTGTAACCTAGAGGGCAACCAGTGGGTCCGTCTCCTCTATATCATGTTTCTTGTAGGATGACAATGTCTGTATTTCCGATTTCTTTGGTGAAGTCCAGGTTCCTGCTCTTTAGGCCAAAGGCAGATGACCTCAGGCCTTGGATATTCCAGGATGAGATAGTGAAGGCTTTGTGTTCCATAAAGTGTCTAATGTTGTTGGTCGTGTGGTTTGGCCTCAGGCCAGTAAGTGTGAGCAGAGCCTGCTGAGCATCTGGTACATGACATTGGCTTGGGCTAGTGTAAGAGTGGGGGTTGGGCCTGTTTGCCTACTCACGGCCTGGGCGTGTGTGTGACTTTCATGTTGAGGCCCTCTTTGCGGGAGTGGGGGGCATGGGGTGGGTAGGAGGGGCATAGGTCTGATCTGAGGTGGCCTAAATGGGGTGTGGGCATGGTTGACTTGGGGGGGTGTTAATTGGTTGGGGTGGGTGTGGGGATGGGGGTGGGGATGTCAAATCAAATCAAATCTAATCTAATTGTATTGGCCACATGCGCCGAATACAACAGGTGCAGGCATTACAGTGAAATGCTTACTTACAGCCCCTAACCAACAGTGCATTTATTTTTAATAAAAAAGTAAAATAAAACAACAACATGTGGATGTGGCTGGTGGTGCTGTGGTCTGGATGTAGGTTCTCTCGGCGGGGGTCCTCTATGTGTAGGTCAGGGGGGGGTCCCGCAGGTCTGGGAGAGTGTCTCGCTGGTCTGTTGATCTTTTGCTCCTGTGTGAGGTGTTGGGTCTGCGGTTGAGGGCGATATCCTTTAGGGTCCGGGCGAAAGTGGGCACTGCTGCCTTGTATAGGTGGACCTGGTCGTAAAGGCTGTTGATGTCCAGGGTGGAGTGGTGGGCCAGGGAGACATTTGGTTTTGAGGCACAGTCACGGGAAATACTTGCGTTTACCTGCTGTATGGTAGCAGGGTGGAAGTATTTTCGTGGTAGCAGGGTTGAGATAATCACTTGTGCATTGGGGAAAGTAGAATAAGCTTTTTCTATCACTCCCTTGAGTGCTGTGGCCACCATTTCCTGCTGTGTATCTCTCTCTCTCTCTTTCCCTCTCTCTCCCTTTCTTTCTCTGTCTTTTCTGTTTTCCTCTTTCTCGCTCTCTCTCTCCCTTTCTTTCTCTGTCTTTTCTGTTTTCCCCTCCCTCTGTCTGTCTGTCTGTCTGTCTGTCTGTCTCTCTCTCTCTCTCTCTCTCTCTCTCTCTCTCTCTCTCTCTCTCTCTCTCTCTCTCTCTCTCTCTCTCTCTCTCTCTCTCTCTCTCTCTCTCTCTCTCTCTCTCTCCACCCCCTCTCTCTCTCTCTCTCTCTCTCTCTCCACCCCCTCTCTCTCTCTCCCTCTCTCTCGTTCTCCTTCTCTGAAGCCTCATCTAAGGTCAAAATCTAAATGTAAAAGGGCTCCACTTTTCTCTGAGAGTAATGAAGGTCTGAGGGGGTGGTGTAGAGAAGGAGGTTGAGTGAGGGTGGTGTGGTGTGGGCGATTGATGGAGGGTGGCGTGGGCGAGGGGGTTGAGGGAAGGAGGGGGGGTGGCTGCTTTAAGAGCTGAAGAACTTGCCATTGACCACAGTTTTAGGACAATACCACAAGCCCCCGCCTCGCCTCTCTTGATGGTGAGAGGGAAGGATATAATGTTTCAGTCTCTCTCTCTCAGGTCCTGTGCTGGTCTAGCTGTATGGCACCGTGAGTTATGAAATGGTTGAGTGGTTCTGACAAACAGGACAAGCTGGCTGCTTTAACCTCTGGGTTTCTGGACCAGGTGATGACCAGCCAGGAGGGAACCGTGGAACAGCCAGAGAAGAGAGATCCAAAGGAAGGCTATATGACGGCCAAAATGAATGCCAGAGACAGACAAGAAGAGATGGTGAAAGACAGCCAATATACAGGAAATGTCAGGGCAAGGCCAGAGAGAAAGGCTTACGCAGGGCCGAAAGGGTGGCAGATAAGATTGAGAGAAGAGACATCAAAATAGAGTTGAGGGAAAGACAATAGAGGAAAAGCAGACAACAGCCAGGTATTAGACAGAGAAGCCCAGAGAGAATCCAAGGTAGGGCCAGATAGCTGCCGAGGAAGTGACAAATATGGGCCAAGAGGGGGCACTGCAATAGGGCCAGGCCGGAGACAATGGAGAGGTAGAAAACCCCCAGATATAATGGCCAGAGCGAAGTCAGAGAGGAGCCACAGAAGGGCCGATGGCCAGATGAGTACACGATTCTTCCTCCTGTCTACCTCAACAAGAGAACCAATGGTGAAGTACAGTCTGGTACTTGGCATGTGACCCCAAGGTGACCGTGGAGGGGGCAGAGAGACTTTTGAGTGGTGACTATTGCCCTCTGTTTTGATATGATGTGCTGCTCTACAGCCTTTTGAATTATTAAGGTTTGAAAAGGTAAGCAAACCTTACGAGCAGTACTTATAGTAAAAGCGGAGTGGAATAAAAACAGTAAATTGGGGGAAAGTGAGAACAATGAACATAATATCATATTTAGGGGGTTCATCTGAACCTGGAATAATGTGATATACTTCCAAAGATACTTATGTCCTCTCTTTGTCCTTCCCCCTCAAATATTGACTCACGATCCATATCCAACCAGCACTCAGTTTCCCCAGGTCTGTCTGAGTCAGCCCAGTCATCTTCCCCCAGAGAGTCAATAGATCCCCAGCTCCCTGGTCATTTAACCTGAAGTCTCTCTGGTCAGAGCCAGTGGTCACTTAGCTGGTGTTTAGTAACAGGATACAGGTTTTCTCTGGGGCCTAGCAGGGCTTTTCACTGCAGCCAGATGAATCAGCAGAGGGCTGTGTGAAGCTGTGTAGAGGTGGTATGTGGCCGGCCCCACACCGCAGAGCCCATAGAACATTATTTTCACCAGGGGCCTGGTTTTACCCTGCCCTGTCATTTTGGTGTAACCCCATGCAGTCGCTCCCCTCTGGAGCAAACCATTGATTATGCATTTTAGGGGGGAGTAAACATTTTTTGATACTTTTTCTTTATAGTAATATAGCTGGTTCCTGTTCTTGTTCTTACTGGGTCTATGCATGGGTAGAGGGAGAAAAATGGGTCTGCTAGGCTCAGGGAGGGAGAGTCCCATGGGGATCTGGTTAAAAGTAGTGCACTATATAGGGAATAGGGTGCCATTTGGGATACAGGAAGAGTTTCCCATCAGGGCAAGTGATAGCGTCACCCATCTCCACCCCCGGGAGTTCCCAGGATAATTGTAGGTTACCACAATAAAATGAATGTGTCTGAGTGAGATTTGAAAAGGAGAACAAAAAGAAAAAATACATTTTATATTTTAATTGAGATGGATTTACATTTGCGGACGGCGTAATCTGCATACATTTTAAAGCGGAGGCTAAGAAGCTTTCCCCCGTCAATAACACTGTGCCGATCTGGTGGCATACCTAGAAGCATTCCAATCCCTGACCTCAATTTGCGAACTTTATAAAAAGGTCTGAGGAAATGTAGCCCTTTAGTGCGCTAGGTAATTACTAATGTTAGGATTTCTCCTTGAGGAAGAATGCAATACCTCTGTCACTCGGCTAGCTTCCATACTGCAGGCCAGGAGGCGGGCCAATCTACTCCTGTGGAATCCACAGCATTAACCTCTCGGACACAGACTCATCCGGCTGTAAATTAGAGACTAATTAAAATGGGATCATCTTAACACCTTCACACACACAGACACAGACACAGACACACACACACTCGTGCTCATCATCTTAACGCTATCACGCTGATTTCCTCGATGTCCACACCTCTAGGTATCTATCATGGTCCAAACACACCAACACAGTCGTGAAGAGGACATGACAACAACTCTTCCCCCTCAGGAGGCTGAAAAGATTTGGCATGGGCTCTCAGATACTCAAAAAGTTATACAGCTGCACCATTGAGAGCATCTTGACTGGTTGCATCACCAGTTGGTATGGCAACTGCTTGGCATCCGACCGCAAAGCGCTACAGATGGTAGTGCGGACGACCTAGTACATCACTGGGGTCGACCTCTATACCAGGCGGTGTCAGAGGAAGGCCCTAACATTTTTCAAAGACTCCAGCCACCCAAGTCAAAGACTGTTCTCTCTAATACCGCACAGAAAGTGGTACCAATGCACCAAGTCTGGAATCAACAGGATCCTGAGCAGCTTCTACCCCCAAGCCATAAAACTACTAAATAGTTGGTTAAATAGTTAACCAAATAGCTACCCGGACTCATTGTGTATCCATTATAACTTTTATTATTACATGTTTTACTTTCCTATTATTTCTCTATTTTCTTTCTCTCTGCATTGTTGGGAAGGGCCCGTAAGTAAGCATTTCACTGTTAGTCCACACCTGTTGTTTTACGAAGCATGTGACGACAAAAATTTGATTTGATTTAATTTGGAAGACATGGACAGAAACACATGGCTACAGCTAACACAGAAGAGAGGCTGGGGAGGGCACATACAGTGTCATATTTAGTTTGTTGTTTTCTCATCCTCTTAGCCCAGGGCTATTCAACCGGGGATCTGCGAAAATATGTACAGTGCATTTGCAAAGTGTTCAGACCCCTTGACTTTTTCCACATTTGGTTACGTTACAGCCTTATTCTAAAATTGATTAAATATTATTTTTTCCTCATCAATCTACACACAATACCCCATAATGACAAAGTAAAAACTGGTTTTCGCAAACTCCAAGCTGGCTGTCATATGCCTTTTACTGAGGATTGGCTTCCGTCTGGCCACTCTACCATAAAGGCCTGATTGGTGGAGTGCTGCAGAGATGGTTGTCCTTCTGGAAGGTTCTCCCATCTCTACAGAGGAACTCTGGAGATCTTTCAGAGTGACTATCGGGTTCTTTGTCACCTCCCTGACCAAGGCCCTTCTCCCACAATTGCTAAGATTGGCGGCAAGCTCTAGGAAGAGTCATGGTGGTTCAAAACTTCTTCACTTTAAGAATAATGGAGAACACTGTGTTCTTGAGGACCTTCAATGCTGCAGATTGTTTTTGGTTTCCTTCCCCAGATCTGTACCTTGACACAATCCTCTCTGAGCTTTACGGACAATTCCTTCGACCTCATGGCTTGGTTTTTGCTCTGACATGCACTGTCAACTGTCTACTTATATAGACAGGTGTGTGCCTTTCCAAATCATGTCCAACCAATTGAATTTACCACAGTCAAGTTGTAGAAACATCTCAAGGATGATCAAGTGGCACCGGAGCTCAATTTTGAGACTCATAGCAAAGTGTCTGAATGCTTATCTAAATAAGGTATTTCTGATTTTTATTTTTAATACTTTTGCATACATTTCGAAAATCCTGTTTTCACTTTATCATTATGGGGTATTGTGTGTAGATTGATGAGAAAAAAAAGTAATTTAATCAATTGTAGAATAAGGCTGTAACGTAACAAAATGTGGAAAAAGTCAAGGGGTCTGAATACTTTCCGAATGCACTGTATAATATATATGTTTTTTTTTTTTGGGGGGGGGGATATATATTTTGTCAATGTTTTTATGAATATCGCTGCCAACAACAGAATAAACAACAGAATAAATACATGTTGAATTACATACCTACAGTAGAAAAGAGGATAATACAGTACCAGTCAAAAGTTTGGACACACCTACTCATTCAAGGGTTTTTCTTTATTGTTGCTATTTTTTACATTGTGGAATAATAGTGAAGACATCAAAACTATGAAAACTATGAAATAACACATATGGAATCATGTAGTAACCATAAAAGTGCTAAACAAATCAAAATGTATTTTATATTTCAGATTCTTCAAATAGCCAACCTTTGCCTTCATGACAGCTTTGCACACTCTTGGCATTCTCTCAACCAGCATCATGAGGTAGTCACCTGGAATGTATTTCAATCAACAGGTGTGCCTTCTTAAAAGTTAATACGTTTGAGCCAATCAGTTGTGTTGTGACAAGATAGGGTTGGTATTCAGAAGATAGCCCTAATTGGTAAAAGACCAAGTCCATATTATGGCAAGAACAGCTCAAATAAGCAAAGAGAAACGACAGCCCATCATTACTTTAAGACATGAAGGTCAGTCAACACGGAAGGTTTCAAGAACTTTGAAAGTTTATTTAACTGCAGTCGCAAAAACCATCAAGCGCTATGATGAAACTGGCTCTCATGACAACCGCCACAGGAATGGAAGACCCAGAGTTACCTCTGCTGCAACGGATAAGTTCATTAGAGTTACCAGCGTTCAGAGAGTTCAAGTCACAGACACATCTGAACATCAACTGTTCAGAGGGGACTCAGTGAATCAGGCCATCATGGTCGAATTGCTGTAAATAAACCACTACTAAAGGACACCAATAAGAAGAAAAGACCTGCTTGGGCCAAGAATCATGAGCAATGGACATTAGACCGGTGGAAATGTGTCCTTTGGTCTGGAGTCCAATTTGGAGATTTTTGGTTCCAACTGCCGTTTCTTTGTGAGACGCGGTGTGGGTGAACGGATGATCTCCGCATGTGTAGTTCCCACCGTAAAGCATGGAGGTGGAGGTGTTATGGTGCGTTGCTGATGACACTGTCTGTGATTTATTTAGAATTCCAGGCACACTTAACCAGCATGGCTACCACAGCATTCTGCAGCGATACCCCATCCCATCTGGTTTGGGCTTAGTGGGACTATCATTTGTTTTTCAACAGGACAATGACCCAACACACCTCCAGGCTGTGTAAGGGCTATTTGACCAAGAAGGAGAGTGATGGAGTGCTGCACCTGGCCTCCACAATCCCCCAACCTCAACCCAATTGAAATGGTTTGGGATGAGTCGGACCACAGAGTGAAGGAGAAGCAGGCAACAACTGCTCAACATATGTGGGAACTCCTTCAAGACTGTTGGAAAAGCATTCCAGGTGAAGCTGGTTGAGAGAATGCCAAGAGTGTGCAAAGCTGTCATCAAGGCAAAGGGTGGCTATTTGAAGAATATCAAATATAAAATATATTTTGATTTGTTTCACACTTTTTTGGTTACTACATGATTACATATGTGTTATTTCATAGTTTTGATGTCTTCACTATTATTCTACAATGTAGAAAATAGTACAAATAAAGAAAAACCCTTGAATGAGTAGGTGTGTCCAAACTTTTGACTGGTACTGCATTCTTTCTAATATTGTCAACTTTATTTCTCAACTCCTAATATTGACCAAATTACACTAATTGGAGCCAATTACACTCACTGGAGTATTCGACATAGGCATTGAAAAAGCACCCGTGAATGGGCTACCAGTCAATAGGCTACCAGTGCGGCAAGTGCCGCTGGCTGCTGGTAAGCTTTCTTGACTTGAACGTACAGTTGAAGTCGGAAGTTTACATACACTTTAGCCAAATACATTTAAACTCTGTTTTTCACAATTCCTGACATTTAATCCTAGTTAAGATTCCCTGTCTTAGGTCAGTTAGGATCACCACTTTATTTTAAGAATGTGAAATGTCAGAATAATAGTAGAGAGAATGATTTATTTCATGTTTTATTTCTTTCATCACATTCCCAGTGGGTCAGAAGCTTACATACACTCAATTAGTATTTGGTAGCATTTCCTTTAAATTGTTTAACTTGGGTCAAACGTTTTGGGTAGCCTTCCACAAGCTTCCCACAATAAGTTGGGTGAATTTTGGCCCATTCCTCCTGACAGAGCTGGTGTAACTGAGTCAGGATTGTAGGCCTCCTTGCTCGCACACGCTTTTTCAGTTCTACCCACAAATGTTCTATAGGATTGAGGTCAGGGCTTTGTGATGGCCACTCCAATACCTTGACTTTGTTGTCCTTAAGCCATTTTGCCACAACTTTGGAAGTATGCTTAGGGTCATTGTCCATTTGGAAGACCCATTTGCGACCAAGATTTAACTTCCTGACTGATGTCTTGAGATGTTGCTTCAATATATCCACATCATTTTCCTTCCTCATGATGCCATCTACACTGCTCAAAAAAATAAAGGGAACACTTAAACAACATCCTAGATCTGAATGAATGAAATAATCTTATTAAATACTTTTTTCTTTACATAGTTGAATGTGCTGACAACAAAATCACACAAAAATGATCAATGGACATCAAATGTATCAACCCATGGAGGTCTGTATTTGGAGTCACCCTCAAAATTAAAGTGGAAAACCACACTACATGCTGATCCAACTTTGATGTAATGTCCTTAAAACAAGTCAAAATGAGGCTCAGTAGTGTGTGTGGCCTACACGTGCCTGTATGACCTCCCTACAATGCCTGGGCATGCTCCTGATGAGGTGGTGGATGGTCTCCTGAGGGATCTCCTCCCAGACCTGGACTAAAGCATCCGCCAACTCCTGGACAGTCTGTGGTGCAACGTGGCGTTGGTGGATGGAGCGAGACATGATGTCCCAGATGTGCTCAATTGGATTCAGGTCTGGGGAACGGGCGGGCCAGTCCATAGCATCAATGCCTTCCTCTTGCAGGAACTGCTGACACACTCCAGCCACATGAGGTCTAGCATTGTCTTGCATTAGGAGGAACCCAGGGCCAACCGCACCAGCATATGGTCTCACAAGGGGTCTGAGGATCTCATCTCGGTACCTAATGGCAGTCAGGCTACCTCTGGCGAGCACATGGAGGGCTGTGCGGCCCCCCAAAGAAATGCCACCCCACACCATGACTGACCCACCGCCAAACCGGTCATGCTGGAGGATGTTGCAGGCAGCAGAACGTTCTCCACGGCGTCTCCAGACTCTGTCACGTCTGTCACATGTGCTCAGTGTGAACCTGCTTTCATCTGTGAAGAGCACAGGGCGCCAGTGGCGAATTTGCCAATCTTGGTGTTCTCTGGCAAATGCCAAACGTCCTGCACGGTGTTGGGCTGTAAGCACAACCCCCACCTGTGGACGTCGGGCCCTCATACCACCCTCATGGAGTCTGTTTCTGACCGTTTGAGCAGACACATGCACATTTGTGGCCTGCTGGAGGTAATCTTGCAGGGCTCTGGCAGTGCTCCTCCTGCTCCTCCTTGCACAAAGGCGGAGGTAGCGGTCCTGCTGCTGGGTTGTTGCCCTCCTACGGCCTCCTCCACGTCTCCTGATGTACTGGCCTGTCTCCTGGTAGCGCCTCCATGCTCTGGACACTATGCTGACATACACAGCAAACCTTCTTGCCACAGCTCACTTGATGTGCCATCCTGGATGAGCTGCACTACCTGAGCCACTTGTGTGGGTTGTAGACTCTGTCTCATGCTACCACTAGAGTGAAAGCACCGCCAGCATTCAAAAGTGACCAAAACATCAGCCAGGAAGCATAGGAACTGAGAAGTGGTCTGTGGTCACCACCTGCAGAACCACTCCTTTATTGGGGGTGTCTTGCTAATTGCCTATCATTTCCACCTGTTGTCTATTCCATTTGCACAACAGCATGTGACATTTATTGTCAATCAGTGTTGCTTCCTAAGTGGACAGTTTGATTTCACAGAAGTGTGATTGACCCTGGAGTTACATTGTGTTGTTTAAGTGTTCCCTTTATTTTTTTGAGCAGTGTATTTTGTGAATATTCATCTCTAGGAGACAGAACACGTCTCCTTCCTGAGCGGTATGACGGCTGCGTGGTCCCATGTTGTTTATACTTGCGTACTATTGTTTGTACAGATGAACATGGTACCTTCGGGCATTTGAAAATTGCTCCCAAGGATAAACCAGACTTGTGGAGGTCTACAAAAAAAAATATCTGAGGTCTTGGCTGATTTCTTTTCATTTTCCCATGATGTCAAGCAACGAGGCACTGAGTATGAAGGTAGGCCTTGAAATACATCCACAGGTACACCTCCAATTGACTTAAATTATGTCAATTAGCCTATCAGAAGCTTCTAAAGCCATGACATAATTTTCTGGAATATTCCAAGCTGTTTAAAGGCACAGTCAACTTAGTGTATGTAAACTTCTGACCCCCTGTAATTGTGATACAGTGAATTATAATTGAAATAATCTGTCTGTAAACAATTGTTGGAAAAATGACTTGTGTCATGCACAAAGTAGATGTCCTAACCGACTTGCCAAAACTATAGTTTGTTAACATGAAATTTGTGGAGTGGTTGAAAAACAAGTTTTAATGACTCCAACCTAAGTGTATGTAAACTTCCGACTTCATCTGTACATTTTTGCCAACACATGGCTAACCTTTGTTTAACTAGCTAAACAGCTGCATTTAGTGAAAATGTGTTTGGAGTTACCATTTCCAGCTAATTGGCTGTTAGAGTTTACACTTCCTCTTCCAATTACACTTTTCATTACAATGAAAAACGATATACCAAATCTATTCATTTTAAAATGTTGATTACTTCTCCTTCCCATTATCATTCACCTGATGATAAGGCGAGATGTGATTTTTTTTTGTTTTACCAACATATGATGGGGTTCCCTGGGTTGCCGGTTTGCCTGGGAGGCGGTCCCTGGGCAAGAAAAGGTTGAAGACCCCTGTCTTAGCCAGTTGAGGAGCAGTGGAGATCTAATGCTGTGGATTACTTGGTATAGGGGTATTGGGGACTGTGTGTATTTGTGTGTGCACAGGTGCGTGCACAGGTGCGTGCGTGTCATAGAGAAAGACAGGTGAAGAGGATTAGTTTTATGGTGTGTATTAGTTTCACTGCTATGGTGCTCTACTCACATCACAGGTGTCCCTATCTAGTCACTGGTAAATACCACTGGACGATAGCTCACTATTTCTCATAGCTATAGGGATGTGTCTCAAATGGCACTCAATTTCCTATGTAGTGCACTATACTTTTGACCAGGACCCATTAAGCTCTGGTCAAAAGTAGCGCACTAGATGGGGAATAGGGTGCCATTAGGGACGCAACCTGGGTGTCATAACAAGGCTTTGTACACCAAGAAAATGTATACTGTAAGTTGTGTGTGTGTGTGTGTGTGTGCGGTGTGCATGCCTATGTGTGTATAATAGAAATGGACAGACAGAAATATGACTTTGAAAGAGCGCAATAGGATGAGAGAGAGAGAAAAAAACCTTGAAGGAAGGAAAGAAGACCCGTCCTAGAAGATCTAAAGTCATACTTTTTGCGCGCTTGCCATCAGCCTATGGCAAAATGGCCCCCATGAGTAAAGAGAGAGAAAGAGAGAGAGAATGAAAGGAGATGGACATTGTGTATGTATTTTCTGCAAGACAGGTTTGTGCCTATCAAGGCCATCTGGTTCTAATAGAACATCAATTGATGTGAACAGGAACAGAGACCAATTTGTTTTCTCACCAGGGGGCTGGAGGGAGGGAGGGAGGCTGGTTGGTGAAAACCCCTACTCTCTTCTCCCTCTTTCCATCTCTCTTTCTCACACACAGACAAACACACAGGAAGAAATACACATGCACACAAACACACACACCGAAAGAGATACACATAAAGACACACACACACAAACACACATTGCTCTGTCTTCCTCCTTCAGATGAAATATGCTCCGCATTGGCACTGCTAGGCGACCGTGTCACGTCACTGTAAAGGCCCAAGGCTATCTCTGTGTGTGTTTCTTCCTTCTAGCTAATCTTCCCATTGTGTCTCAATGATAAGGTTTATTTACAGTATATACTTACAGTGCCTTCGGAAAGTATTCAGACCCCTTCACTTTTTCCACATTGTTACGTTACAGCCTTATTCTAAAATGGACTAAAAAAATATCCTCAGCAATCTACATGGAATAACCCATAACGACAAAGCGAAAACAGGTTAAGACATTTTTGCAAATTTATTAAAAAATAAATTTAAAAAAAAAACTGATTTACATAAGTATTCAGACCCTTTGCTATGAGACTCGAAATTGAGCTCAGGTGCATCCTGTTTCCATTGATCATCCTTGAGATGTTTCTACATCTTGATTGGAGTCCACCTGTGGTAAATTCAATTGATTGGACATGGTTTGGAAAAGCACACACCTGTTTATATAAGGTCCCACAGTTGACAGTGCATGTCAGAACAGAAACCAAGCCATGAGGTGGAAGAAATTGTCCGTAGAGCACAGGATTGTGTCGAGGCACAGATCTGGGGAAGGGTACCAAAACATTTCTGTAGCATTAAAGGTCCCCAAGAACACAGTGGCCTCCATCATTCTTAAATGGAAGAAGTTTGGAACCACCAAGACTCTTCCTAGAGCTGGCCGCCCGGCCAAACTGAGCAATCGGGGGAGAAGGGCCTTGGTCAGGGAGGTGACCAAGAATCCGATGGTCACTCTGACAGAGCTCTAGAGTTCCTCTGTGGAGATGGGATAAACTTCCAGAAGGACAAGCATCTCTGCAGCACTCCACCAATCAGGCCTTTATGGTAGAGTGGCCAGATGGATGCCACTCCTCAGTAAAAGGCACATGACAGCCAGCTTGGAGTTCGCCAAAAGGCACCTAAACACTCTCAGACCATGAGAAACAAGATTCTCTGGTCTGATGAAACCAAGATTGAACTCTTTGACTTGAATGCCAAGTGTCACGTCTGGAGGAAACCTGGCACCATCCCTACGGTGAAGCATGGTGGTGGCAGCATCATGCTATGGGGATGTTTTTCAGCCGCAGGGACTCGGAGACTAGTCAGGATCGAGGCAAAGATGAACGGAGCAAAGTACAGAGAGATCCTTGATGAAAACCTGCTCCAGAGCGCTCAGGACCTCAGACTGGGGGGAAGGTCCACATTCCAACAGGACAATGACCCTAAGCACACAGCCAAGACAACGCAGGAGTGGCTTCGGGACAAGTCTCTGAATGTCCTTGAGTGGCCCAGCCAGAGCCCAGACTTGAACCAGATCTAACATCTCTGGAGAGACCTGAAAATAGCTGTGCAGCGACACTCCCCATCCAACCTGACAGAGCTTGAGAGGATCTGCAGAGAAGAATGGGAGAAACTCCCCAAATACAGGTGTGCCAAGCTTGTAGCATCATACCCAAGAAGACTTGATGCTGTAATCGCTACCAAAGGTACTTCAACAAAGTACTGAGTAAAGGGTCTGAATAATTATGTAAATTTGATATTTCCGTATTTATTTTTTTATAAATTAGAAAAAAAAATCTAAAAACCTGTTTTTGCTTTGTCATTATGGGGTAATGTGTGTAGATTGAGGAGGGGGGGGGGGGGGAACAATGTAATCAATTTTAGAATAAGGCTGTAACGTAACAAAATGTGGAAAAAGTCAAGGGGTCTGAATACTTTCCAAATGCACTGGTCCAAAAAGGTCCAAAAGGCTTCTCAACAGCTTCTACTCCCAAGCCATAAGACTCCTGAACAGCTAATCATGGCTACCCGGACTATTTGCACTGCCCCCCCATCCCCACCCCATCTTTTTACGCTGCTGCTACTCTGTTAATTATTTATGCATAGTCACTTTAACTCTACCCACATGTACATATTACCTCAACTAGCCGGTGCCCCCACACATTGACTCTGCACCGGTACCCCCCTGTATATAGCCTCCCTACTGTTATTTTATTTTACTTCTGCATTTTTTTTCTCAACACTTTTTTGTTGTTGTTGTTTTATTTTACTTTTTTATTAAAAAATAAATGCATTGTTGGTCAAGGCCTTTCACGGTAATGTCTACACCTGTTGTATTCGGCGCATGTGGCAAATAAAATTTGATTTGATATGTTTTACCCCTTGGCAGCGTTATCAGAAAGCACAGCATTGGTTTTCATTGCTACTCAGACAATACACAACTTTACATTTCTGTGTCACCAAAGGAGTTTAGCTCCACTGATCAATTATTAGACTATATTAGTGATTTAAATACTTGGATGGCTCACAACTTCCTCCAGCAAAATCAAGACATGACCAAGGTACTTATTATTGGAGCCAAAGCACAGAGAGAGAATCTGGCTGCACATTTTAATTCACGGGCAATAAAGATAAAACACCAGGTAAAAAACCTAGGTGTAATTTTAGATTCTGAACTCAATTTCAAATCACACATTAGGAATGTAACCAAAATAGTTTTTTACCACCTGAGGAGCTGTCACGTTCGTTGAATACAGGAGTGGACCAAGGTGCAGCGTGGAATGCATACATGTTTATTTATAAAGTCAACCAACGTAACGTGAAGCTCACAATCGCTGCACAAGCCAAACAAGAGTCAAGATCCCACAACATAGGTAGGCAAAATGGCTATCTAAGTATTATCCCCAATCAGAGACAACGATCGACAGCTGCCTCTGATTGGGAACCACATCCAGCCAACATAGAAATACAATGACATAGAATGTCCACATAGAAATTCCCACACATAGATATTCACACCCTGACTAAACCAACTAGCGATTTCTATGTCAGGGCGTGACAGGAGCATTGCCAAGGTGCGGCCGTTTCTCTCTCAGGCTGATACAAAGAGACTCATCCATGCTTTTATTACAAGCAGGCTTGATTACTGTAATGCTCTCCTGTCTGGTCTACCCAAGAAAGCCATTGGTCAACAACAAAACATACAGAATGCTGCAGCACGGGTACTGACCAAGACCATATGGAGAGCACACATTACACCAGTTTTAAGGTCTCTGCACTGGCTGCCTGTGAGTTTTATAATTTATTTTAAGATTCTTCAATTGGTTTTTAAATCAATCCACGATAGTGCACCCCAATACATGTCAGACATGCTTTTAAGTTATGTACTCAGTAGGTCCCTCAAGTCCTCTGGCACTGGCCTTTTAACTATCCCAAAGCCTAGGACCAAGAGGTATGGAGAGGCAGCCTTTAGTTATTATGCCCCCAGCCTCTGGAATAGCCTGTCAGAGAACCTGAGGAGGGCCGAAACTGTGGATATATTTAAAAGAGATCTTCAAAACACATATTTTTAGATTTACTTTTCCTTAGGGTGCTTTTTAGTTGTTCAGTTTGTGTCATTCTTTAGTTTTTTTTATCTTATGTTTGTTGTGTAGTAAATATTTCAGCTTTTATTTTCATTGCTTTTTATTAGTTTTTTCCTGTAAAGCACATTGCATTGCATTCCATGTCTGAAACGTGCTGTATAAATAAAGCTTGATTTGGTGTGTGTGTGTGTGTGTGTGTGTGTGTGTGTGTGTGCGCTCGTGCGTGTGCGGATGTGTATGTTTGTGTGTATTGGCTGGGGGGGAGGGGAGGGGTTGGCTGGCATTAGAGAGTGGGGTTGAGTAGAGGGAAGGGAGAGGGGAGTCCAAATAGCCTGATTGGGCCAGCTGGCAGGCTCAGTCCTTTGTACAGCCCAGCATCTCATAATGTCTGCTCAGTTTACAAATAAACATGGCAGGCTGAGAATTGAGCCACCATTAAAGGGATGGGTCAGTCCTGCCATGTTTATTTGTAAACTGAGCAGACATTCATGAGATGTGGGAATGTACAAGGACTGACCTGCCAGCTGGCCAATCGCCATTTACCTAACCCTAGCCTCAACCCTAACCCTGACCCCAACCCTAACCCTAGCTTTATGTCCACATCCTGGTTCAACCCTAACCCTAGCCTCAACCCTAACATACAGGGCTGTATTGTTTCAATGGTGTTTTTGGCTGATTCCATCTCTGATTCTGTCCTGTGTGGCTCAGTTGGTAGAGCATGGCACTTGCAATGCCACGGTTGTGGGTTTGATTCCCACGGGGGACCATTACGAAAAAAATGTATGAAAATGTATGCACTCACTTCTGTAAGTCGCTAAATGTAAACAGCATCACCTTTTGAATCCTTCATTTTTTAAGATAAATAATAGCTGCCTCGTTGCATAAATCCCTCTCACCCGCCCTCCTTCCACCCATGCCCCCCCCCCCCCTTCCTTCATCCCTCCCTCCCGGCCCTGGGAGCTACTTTGTCTTAATTACCTCAGGAGGAGCGGTTGGCCCCTGAAGCAATCATCTTTGTTTGTTAAAACAGCCGTTATCTGCCTCAGTAAGGTCCATAAATAAAACATGGCCAGACTACAATGCCATGTTCCTGAGGACTACAGGACCCCAGTCTGCAGCTACTGATCACAACACAACCAACAACAACATCCTCCCTGAACACAGTACAGCCGAACACAGTACTGGCCCTAACACAGAGAAAACGGAGGAGAGGAGAGGAGAGGAGAGGAGACCCACTCTCTGTCCTTCCACCTATCTCTTTTGTATATTTTTGTCCCTCCCTCTCACTGCTTTCTCTTTTGCCCTTCTAACTCACTTCTTCTCTGCCCCCACCCCTCTCTATCCCCCGATTCAGAGGGGTTGGGTTAAATGCAGAAGACACATTTCGGTTGAATGCGTTCAGTTGTGCAACTGACTAGGTATCCCCCTTTCCTTTCCCTTCCATCTCACCTCTTCTGTGACCCCTCTCTCCCTCTCTCCCTCCCTTATATCCCACCTCTCCTTTGTGTTGGTAGGACCTGTCATGGCTGAGTGATCTAGCGTGTGCAGATAATACATTCACATATATGTAAATAACCTCTTCCTCTATTTCAAGGTCCACTGTCATCAGTCCACTGTCATTTGTTTATTTTATTACTACCGACGGAAAACCCGTCGCCTGCCGCACAGCCTATAGTGAGGGAAGGATGGAGGGAGAGGGAGAAGGGAGGGAGAGGGAGAAGGGAGGGAGAGGGGAGATCGGGTGGCATGGAGGGTTGTGGAGTAGGGGCGGAAGGCAGAGGGGGGCGAGGTAAAGGATAGGGGACAGTGGCAAAAAGTGAAAGAGGTAGAGAAAGGAGTGAGTAAGAAAAGGGTAGCAAAGAGAGAGAAGGAGGGATTAGGGAAAGAAGGAGAAAGAGAGAGGGGGATAATGGTGGCAGAGTAAGAAAAGGGGGTGGGCAATAAATAAGGAGTGTTCTATAGGAAGTTGAGTCACTGTAGAGTTGCCATGGCTGTGGCGTTCTATATCTCTGTAGTAGTAACCAGCAGGAGTCCATCCAGGCATATGCTGGACATATGGACCCTGCTCCAGCCTGCTACTGTGTATGAATATGCTACAGGACAGCCAGCATGGCTAATACAGGGGCCAGATACAGTGGGCTGGCTGTGGCCTTGACTGCCTCTGCTGCATTCAGATACTGTACATTGTTTGCGTCCCAAATGGCACCCTATTCCCTACGTAGTGCACTGCTCTTGACCAGAGCCCCATGGCCCCTGGTCAAAAGTAGTGCACCACTAGGGAATAGGGTGTATTTTGGGACACTAGGCCAAACACAGCTCACTTCACACTAACTATTTACTCTGCATTAGATTTTAGGTATACCTTCACACAGTAAAATGTTTTTATTTAAAAATAGCATATGGTTAGCTAATACTGTAGTTATCACATTTTAAAATCTAGTTATTGCATGTTAATAACTTAAGACAGGGATCTTCAAACTGTAAAAAATTTTTTTAGCAATATTACTAGTAAGAACAGAATAAACACATTTTTAATTCCATACCTACAGTAGAAAAGAGGAGAATATCTTCTTTCTAATAATGTCAACTTTTTTTTAAAACTCCTAATGCAAATTACACTCATTGGAGCTAATTACACTCACTGGAGTATCTGACATCCGCTAGCAGTCAATATGCGACATAATGCTTAAGGCTCCGTGTCCGCTAGGGGGCCCAAGACCCAAAAAATGATGTTGTTATGTCAGTCACTGACAGTCACTCAATTAGCCCATGTCAACTAGCATGTTTTAGATAGCTGGCTAGAATAATTTACCTAGCAATCTAAACCTTGTAGTAATCATGGCTGAATTAGCTTACCGACCAGGGGACCCCCATTGATTTTGTTAGTCACTCTTATTCATATATCATATGAACATGGCATAAGTCATGGCAGAACGTGTAGAATTGCAAGAACTTTGCTTTAAAAAAATCCTATGATGATGGGGGTCCGTCACTAGGTCGCCGGTTTGCCCTGGCAGGGGTCCCTGCGCAAGAAAGTTTGAAGACATTAAAATAAATAGCGATGGTTATGAGAGGAGTTGCATTTGAAATGGACACAGAGTGGTTATACGATTATTTGTCAAATATACAAACACAATTTCAAGAGGCTAAATAGCCTAAATTACAGAACATTTGTTGCCAAATTGGCCGTAGCCTCTTTAACATAACTGGATGAAATTGAAAACAAAGAGCAAAGATAATCATAAAGGGAGGAAGTGAATCCACAACCAGGTTATTTGTCTACACTCTTAGAAAAAAGGGTTCCAAAAGGGTTCTTTGGCTGTCCCCATAGGGTAACCCTTTTTGGTTCCAGGTAGAACCCTTTTTGGTTCTAGGTAGAACCCTTTTGGTTCCATATAGAACTATCTCTGGTAAAGGTTGTACATGGAACATAAAGGGGTTCTTTCTACCTGGAACCAAAAAGGGTTCTTCAAAGGGTTCTCCTATGGGGACAGCCGAAGAACCCTTTTAGGTTCTAGATAGCGCCTTTTTTTCTGAGTGTAATGATGAATATACTGTAATAAAAATGAAGTTTGAGAGAAGTCTAAAGCGAATCCATGGGAAGCTGAGAGATAATGACATGGATACTGTCTCAATGGTTCAACTCTCTCTCTCTCTCTCTCTCTCTCTCTCTCTCTCTCTCTCTCGGCCTATAATCTCTATTTTACTCTAACCTCCTCTCTATTTAAAAAGAGAATCGCCTTCAGTGGTCAGATTCTGATCCAATCTGCTGGCTTTAATGTAAGCAGATTCACAATCAGAAAATGGAGGAGGAGGAGGAATCCAATCAAACGGAGGGGAGGGGAGAGGAGAGGAGGGGAGGGAGGCGCAGGGGGGAGGATGTGGTGGGAGAGAGGAGGCGAACCATCTAGGTCAGTTTGGAGAATGACTGCTACAGGCGATAAGATTAGAGCAGGGAGAGAACGGAGAGCGATGCTACGCCTTTCACTGTGAGACGCAGTCAGAGACGCACAACTAAATCACCCAACACTGAATAGAACGGTGCTGAACACTTTCGCCTCTCCGCTTCTGTCTTTTTTCTTACAGACATGCTAATGCTTATTCTTATCCCCCCCTTTTTGGCATGTATTTTTTATTTTATTTTTTACTACATGACGCCAAAAAAAGAGTAGGAGGGGAGGAGGAATGGGGGGCACATTTGCATCAACACAACACTGGGTGATTTAGAATGAATAAAACTTTATTTTCCTCTTCCCCTCCCTCGCCCCTTCATCTCTTCTTTTAGCTTCCCAATTCGCCTCCTTCTCTTCTACCCCCCCTCCGCCACCCCCATGCCACCATCCTCTCCTCCACCACCACCACCGCCCTAACACTTTCCTCCTTCTTCCTTCCCCATTTCTAAAGCTTAACTTCATTGTCTCAAACCTCCCTTCTTTCATCTTAAGACAAAGATTTATGTAAATCTTTGGGCCCGGCGTTAATGCGAGGCGCCGTGTGAGAAATAGCATCCCTAAATCGCCGTATTGTTGTTGGAAATGACAAGGCTGCCTGTTAATCCTACAATGCGATCATCCAAATGTGTCATAATGCTGTGTGTAGGCAGGCGAATCTGAATATCAAAAAGACGCCGAGCGCCGGCACGCACCTCTCCTCTGCTGCATGCGCCTAGCTTCCTTCATTCCTTTACTTCTTCACAGACACACTTTCTCATCTTTTTTTCAAAAAGAACTCCCCCCGTTTGTCACTTAGGCTAAGAGAAAGAGAAAGCAGGATGTGGTAGAATGTGAAGTTTGACTGACTTGAACTGTGCTTGTAGTTTGGTTGCAGCAGGAATCGTATTAAACACAGTTTTCCTCTCTTTTGTCTTTGTTTGCGCTGAACAGTGCAAGGTTTGATTTGGGAAAATAAAGGAATGTGTGTCTGTATTTGGCTTGTGTCCCAAATGGCACCCTATTCCCTATATAGTGCATTACTTTTGACCAGGCACTTTTGACCAGACACACAATTGTCTCTGTGGGTGTAATTAGAAGAGGAGATAAATTGATCAGTTTTCTGATGTGTCTTTATTTCTTAACAATTGGATGATGCTTTGTAATCACTGGTCCTGTGTAGCTCAGTTGGTAGAGCATGACCCTTGCAGCACCAGGGTTGTGGGTAACTAATGTATGCACTCACTACTGTAAGTTGGTCTGGATAAGAGAGTCTGCTAAATGACTCAAATGTACAATGACAATAAAACATTTCAACTCATGATTTCAAATGTTTCAACTTTTAAAAATGAGCCATTACCTTGTGCCTACTGTACCACTGTATGTGTTTATAATAAGTTATTTATTGAACATTGTGAGAGGTGGGTAGGTTGAGTTAACTCAGAATGAGTTGCGTTCATTAGTCACATCTGATCAGCCCCCAATGCAACGGGTCAAATGGAACGATCATGCACTCCACATTTCAGGAATCAAATTCTCTCAAAATAATGTTGCCCCCAATGCAACGGGTCAAATGGACCGATCATGCACTCCACATTTCAGGAATCAAATTCCCTAAAAAAAATGTTGATTAGTCTTGTCGTCATTTGACATGCTTCTGAAACTGTCAGAGAGGATGCGAGAGAGGGAGAGAGAGACAGACACACACACACACACACACACACACACAGAAGGAATAGTGAATGATACCACTACTGCTTTTGGAAATACCCATGAAACAGTCATGCCAATCAATTGGACAAGGACAAGAGTGGTGAATAATAATGTTAATAATTACCACAGAAGTCTGGGGACTCCTCTGATTCGCCATGACACCCTCATTCAAACACTCTCCACAGAGACAAACTTGTTATTTTACCATAGTTAACTACAGCCCCATCTCTCTACGTCTTTGTTTCTTTTCCTTTCCATCTTCCTTCACCCTCTCCCCCTTTTCCCCAGCCTTCACTCTAGGTGTCTGACACTGACACCATCTCCCACACCTCCTTTTCTCTGGCTGCTCAATCCCTCGCTCCATCCCTCCATCTCCTCCCCTCCCTCCCCTCATTCCAGTGCCATCAGTGCAGTCCCCCGTGGGGGGTTTTGTCAGAGAGAATAGCTATGTTGATCTTGAAGCCTTAAGACCTACTGTACCTGTCAACACTGTGGCTTTACGCTGACGACCGACCGGGGCTTAAGTCATTTGAAGTTGCCTTGTAATGAGTGGAGGAGAGAGAGATAGAGAGAGAGAGGGGGGAGGAGGAGGCCTGCCCACCCTGACAAGCAGAAATAATTCCTCTATACCTTCTGCATAACCCAGGGGTGTGTGTGTGTGTGTGTGTGTGTGTGTGTGTGTGTGTGTGTGTGTGTGTGTGTGTGTGTGTGTGTGTGTGTGTGTGTGTGTGTGTGTGTGTGTGTGTGTGTGTGTGTGTGTGTGTGTGTGTGTGTGTCGGCTGTTTTAATTCCTACAGTAGTTTTCGGTAATGGAAATAACCAGGCTGGTTATTGAGAGGGAGATATTGCTGCTCTGTACTAAGAGACATCCACATCCCACATTTATATTGGGATGTCTATAGTTGTACCCAATCAGTCAGTCCACTCTACTACCAGGACATGTCTCTCTGAAGGGATGGGTTACATCCAGTCTTCGGTTCTGTTTGTGTCAGTGTGCCTGTCTGCTTCCATCTTCAGTTTGGTAAGGAATACTCTTTACCATTTTAGAGAGGAACAAGTTTTAAATATCATTTTTATTTATAAGTAATTATTGTCTTTCTTTCTCCATTGCACTTCCCGTCTCTCATTCCTTTAACCCCCCCTCTCTCTCTTTCTCTCTCTCTCTCTCTCTCGCCACCAGTGATAATCCCTCCTGTAGGGGACGTCAAAGTGTGGGCCTGTCAGGGATTGGTTTAATTAGCCTTTTGCCTTGAAACTGATGCCAAATCACAACCAGTCGCCCCAACGCAGTCAGTCAGTCCCACTCACTCCGCTCTCCCTACACCACTAATTGTGAGGCTACATTTATCAGAAACAGCATAGAAAGGGGCAAATTAAACCAAAATAAGATAGAGAATGTCAAACTCTCATTAGGGTGACTACATGGTAAAGGACCCCATCTCTGAGTATTGATCTGGGTCTCCCTAGGTCTCCTTAGGTCTCGGTGTTTCTAGGTAGTGTGTACTGTATATCTGGTATGGTCATGTAAGGTTATGTGATGTGGCAAATGTTGCCTAGTCAAAGTAATGTGGTTTATGAACGCAGACCTTTTGATTACCTTCGTTTTGATGAGCTCTTGTTGGTTCACTGTCTTTTTAATGAATAATAATAATGATGGTACAGAACGTTCTTCTTTTTCTCTGGTGGAGGAGGTGAAGGACTTCTTTAGTAACCTTGTAGATTTTGCGTGTGAATAAATAGCAATATTTTTTATCAAATAAATGTTTATTTAACACCAGTTAAGTGTGTGTGTATGAGTGTAGAGAGAGAGAGAGAGAGAGAGA
>NW_028157674.1:0-19000 GCF_964263955.1 Coregonus lavaretus
CTGCTGTAGCTCTGCTGGCCTCCAAAGCCATT
Organism: Coregonus lavaretus; assembly: GCF_964263955.1. Taxonomy (NCBI): domain Eukaryota; kingdom Metazoa; phylum Chordata; class Actinopteri; order Salmoniformes; family Salmonidae; genus Coregonus; species Coregonus lavaretus. The sequence goes on from NW_028157674.1 coordinate 33, forward strand.
CTGTAAGCTATAATAACTCTACCCTCCTCTTCATCTCAAACCAGCCATGTCCTGCAGAACAATGATGAATCAGCAATACAGCTGACGTGGGGGGGTGTGTGAGTGTGTGTGTGTGTGTGTGCCACTGTGTGCGTTTGCGCATATCCGTGTGTGTGCATGTGCGTGTGTGTACAGTAAATTGAATCAAAAAGAATCACAGCACCTCCTCCGATGCATCCTCGATCTGATGAAGAGTGCGTTTGTTTCAAACTCTGCTTTCATATTTTCACCTCTATCTTTCTCCCCCCCTGTCTCTCTCTCTCTCTCTCTCTCTCTCTCTCTCTCTCTCTGTGTTTCTGTCTCTCCCTCTCTCTCTCTCTCTCTCTCTCTCTCTCTCTCTCTCTCTCTGTGTTTCTGTCTCTCCCTCTCTCTCTCTCTCTCTCTCTCTCTCTCTCTCTCTCTCTCTCTCTCTCTGTAAGTCTGGCCTGTTCACTCTCCAGATGATTGGTAATAAGATGCATGTGCTCTGCTTCCCTGGAGGTTACTGTATTCATTAAAACACAATGTCTTAACTCAGCAGCTGTTCTTTTCATTTCTGTCTTGTTTCTCTGACTGTTACAACTGAATAGTACAAATCCAAACAAATTGATTTCGATTTTGATTTTATTTGAATAATTAAATAATTAAATGTTCTACTGCCTGCTTGACTCCCAGATCTTCTTATGAAAGTGACTGGTAAAAATGATTTTTTTTTTCTCCAATTTCAGCACTTTGCAGACCCTATGTTTTCCTGCAGACCCTATGTTGTCTTTACAGTTCATATATGCCTGCAGTTGTCACGATCGTCTAAAGGAGGAGACCAATGCGCAGCGTTGCGAGTGAACATGATGACTTTAATAAGAAAAGCACGTCAATACAAAACAAAAGAACGAAAGTGAAGTCCACAGTACAACGACTGAAACACGGAACAAAAACCCACAACCCACATACGAACACAGACAGTTTAAATATGGCTCCCAATCAGAGATAACGAGCCGACAGCTGACACTCGTTACCTCCGATTGGGAGTCACACACTACAACAATCAAGAACCTAGAAATAGACACACAGAACTCCCAACCTAGAAATAAACGTGACAGACATGCAAACATACAAAATCACCCAAAACCCAACAAAACAACATACACCCTGGCTCAAATACACAAGTCCTGGAGCCAGAGTGTGACAGTACCCCCCCCTAAAGGTGCGAACTCCGGGCGCACCAGCATACAGTCTAGGGGAGGGTCTGGGTGGGCGTCTGTCCACGGTGGCGGTTCTGCCCCTGGTCGTGGTCCCCATCCCACCTTAGTCACCACCCGCTTCCCTAGCCTCCTCCACATTACCACCCCCCAACTACACCCCACTGGGTTAAGGGGCGGCACCGGACTAAGGGGCAGCACCGGACTACGGGGCAGTACCGGACTAAGGGGCAGTACCGGACTAAGGGGCAGTACCAGGCTGAATGGCGGATACTGGCTGGACGGCTCTGGTGGCTCCTGGCTGGTCGGCTCTGGCGGATCCTGGCTGGACGGCTCTGGCGGATCCCGGCTGGACGGCTCTGGCGGATCCCGGCTGGACGGCTCTGGCGGATCCCGGCTGGACAGCTCTGGCGGATCCCGGCTGGACGGCTCTGGCGGATCCCGGCTGGACGGCTCTGGCGGGTCCCGGCTGGACGGCTCTGGCGGATCCCGGTTGGACGGCTCTGGCGGATCCTGGCTGGACGGCTCTGGCGGATCCCGGCTGGACGGCTTTGGCGGATCCTGGCTGGACGGCTCTGGCGGATCCTGGCTGGACGACGGATCTGGCTGCTCATGGCTGGCCGACGGATCTGGCTGCTCATGGCTGGCTGAAGGCTCTGGCTGATCCCGTCTGGCGGAAGGCTCTGGCTGCTCCTGTCTGGCGGAAGGCTCTGGCTGATCCGGTCTGACGGAAGGCTCTGGCTGCTCCTGTCTGGCGGAAGGCTCTGGCTGATCCTGTCTGGCGGAAGGCTCTGGCTGATCCTGTCTGGCGGAAGGCTCTGGCTGATCCTGTCTGGCGGAAGGCTCTGGCTGATCCTGTCTGGCGGAAGGCTCTGACTGATCCTGTCTGGCGGAAGGCTCTGGCTGATCCTGTCTGGCGGAGAGCTCTAGCGGCTCCGGTCTGGCGGACGGCTCTGAAGGCTCATGGCAGACGGGCGGCTTTGCAGGCTCAGTACAGACGGGCAGTTCAGACGGCGTTGGGCAGACGGACAGTTCAGACGGCGTTGGGCAGACGGGCAGTTCAGACGGCGTTGGGCAGACGGGCAGTTCAGACGGCGTTGGGCAGACGGGCAGTTCAGACGGCGTTGGGCAGACGGGCAGTTCAGGCGCCGTTGGGCAGACGGGCAGTTCAGGCGCCGTTGGGCAGACGGGCAGTTCAGACGGCGTTGGGCAGACGGGCAGTTCAGACGGCGTTGGGCAGACGGCAGACTCTGGCTGTCTGAGGCGCATCGTAGGCCTGGTGCGTGGTGCCGGAACAGGAGGTACCGGGCTGAGGACACGCATCTCAGGGCTAGTGCGGGGAGAAGCAACAGGGCATGCTGGACCCTGGGGACGCACCGTAGGCCTGATGCGTGGTGCCGGAACTGGAGGTACCGGGCTGAGGACACGCATCTCAGGGCTAGTGCGGGGAGAAGCAACAGGGCATGCTGGACCCTGGGGACGCACCGTAGGCCTGATGCGTGGTGCCGGAACTGGAGGTACCGGGCTGAGGACACGCATCTCAGGGCTAGTGCGGAGAGAAGCAACAGGGCATGCTGGACCCTGGGGACGCACCGTAGGCCTGATGCGTGGTGCCGGAACTGGAGGTACCGGGCTGAGGACACGCATCTCAGGACTAGTGCGGGAAGCAGGAACAGGACGCACAGGACTCGGGGAACACACAGGAGGCTTAGTGCGTGGTGTAGGCCCTGGTGGTACTGGACTGGAGACAGGAGGTGGTGCCGGAAATACCGGACCGTGCAGGCGTACTGGCTCCCTTGAGCACTGAGCCTGACCAACCTTACCTGGTTGTATGCTCCCCGTCGCCTGACCAGTACAGGGAGGTGGAATAACCCGCACCGGGCTATGTAGGCGAACCGGGGACACCATGCGTAAGGCTGGTGCCATGTAAGCCGGCCCGAGGAGACGCACTGGTGACCGGATGCGTGGGGCCGGCCTCATGACATCTGGCTCAATGCTCAGTCTAGCCCGGCCGATACGTGGAGCCGGAATGTACCGAACCGGGCTATGCCTGCGTACAGGAGACACCATGCGCTCTACTGCGTAACACGGTGTCTGCCCGTACTCTCGCTCTCCACGGTCAGTCCAGGGAGTAGGCGCAGGTCTCCTACCTGACTTCGCCACACTCCCTTCTAGCCCCCCCCCCAAGACATTTTTGGGTAGTACTCTCGGGCTTCCAGCCTTGCCTCCGTGCTGCCTCCTCATATCGCCGCCTCTCGGCTTTAGCTGCCTCCCGCTCTTCACGAGGACGGCGATATTCTCCCGGTTGATCCCAAGGCCCCTCACCATCCAGAATCTCCTCCCATGTCCATGCATCCTTTATGGGAGTCCATAAATCCTGTGTAGGTAGGTCCTGTTGCCGCTTGACACGCTGCTTGGTCTTTTTGTGGTGGGTTTTTCTGTCACGATCGTCTAAAGGAGGAGACCAATGCGCAGCGTTGCGAGTGAACATGATGACTTTAATAAGAAAAGCACGTCAATACAAAACAAAAGAACGAAAGTGAAGTCCACAGTACAACGACTGAAACACGGAACAAAAACCCACAACCCACATACGAACACAGACAGTTTAAATATGGCTCCCAATCAGAGATAACGAGCCGACAGCTGACACTCGTTACCTCCGATTGGGAGTCACACACTACAACAATCAAGAACCTAGAAATAGACACACAGAACTCCCAACCTAGAAATAAACGTGACAGACATGCAAACATACAAAATCACCCAAAACCCAACAAAACAACATACACCCTGGCTCAAATACACAAGTCCTGGAGCCAGAGTGTGACAGCAGTTGTACACCCGATTGCTGCTGCTGTATGTTGCTGCTGACTGACAGATTGATTGATTGATTGATTGATTGATTGTCCTGACAGGTGCGGGCTGCTGCAGGTGGGAGACAGACTCCTGTCCATCAACGGAATCCCCACGGAGGACGGAACACTGGAGGAAGCAAATCAGCTGCTCCGAGACGCGGCTCTGACCAATAAGGTCTCCCTGGAGATAGAGTTTGACGTGGCAGGTTGGTCACTGGGGCTTAGGCCTCTCATTAGGCTATACGTACAGTATGTGAAAGTAATGAATTGATAAAAAGGTTGAAAAGCTAGCTAGACTAACAGCTGCAGGTTTGTCATCAGGACTCAGTAAGGTGGCCCTAAGGGGGCAAAGTAGTGTTTCAAATATACAGTATTAAGTTGATCCAATGGTGTGAGTAATGGTCTAATGGTAATCGTTATAATGAGCAAGCCTAATGATAGCTTATCATTATAGTAAAGCATTTGCATGTCTCTGTTGCACACCACTAATTAGAGTAATTGCTGCCCTTTCAGACAGCAAACTGATTAAACATATTTTTAATTGGGAACGATAGGATGTAATACAGCTAATGATTTACCTTATGGATGAATCCCAAATGACACCCTGTTCTCTACACAGTGCACTACTTTTGATCAAAGCCCTATAGTCCCCGGTCAAAAGTAGTGCACTACATAGGGAATAGGGTGCCATTTGGGACACATATTATGCAATCTACTGTAAATAACTTGAATGTTCCTGTAATACTGTGCCAGTTCTGATGTGGGCTGTGTGTGTGGTGTGTGTGTGGTGTGTTGTGTGTGTGGTGTGGTGTGGTGTGTGTTGTGGTGTGGTGTGGTGTGGTGTGTTGTGGTGTGGTGTGGTGTGTTGTGGTGTGTGTGTGGTGTGTTGTGGTGTAGAGTCGGTTGTGCCCAGTAGTGGAACGTTCCACGTTAAGCTACCGAAGAAGAGAGGGGTGGAGCTTGGTATCACCATCAGTGGTAAGGTTTAGTACACACACACAAAAACACACACACACACACACACACACACACACGCACACACACACACACACACACACACTTCCTCTACCATCATGTCTAAATGATCTATCCTCCTCATCGACAGTCAGTCTAAACTATTTATCCTGTTTCTCATGGAAGTGGGTTTATTTTCAAGATCACTAGACCACCCAGTGCTACTCCATGGAGAGGAGTGGGGCTTGCATCCCAAATTACACCCTATTTCCTATATAGTGCACTACTTTTGTTCAGGGCCCATTGCACTCTGTAGGAAACAGGCCCCACTCCTCTCCATTCTCCCTCTGTCTGCAGCAGACTGACTGCCTTGGGAACACACCCAGCTCCTACAGCTATGTTTATGCACAACATTTTCTCCCAAGCAGCTATCTGAAGGGTTGTTGACTTTATTAAAGGGCGTGAAGTATATCTCTACTGATCTGCTCCCTGGGTGTTCTCCGTGAAGTATCACTCTACTGGTTTATTCCCTGGGTGTTCTCCGTGAAGTATCACTCTACTGATCTACTCCCTGGGTGTTCTCCGTGAAGTATCACTCTACTGGTTTATTCCCTGGGTGTTCTCCGTGAAGTATCACTCTACTGATCTACTCCCTGGGTGTTCTCCGTGAAGTATCACTCTACTGATCTATTCCCTGGGTGTTCTCCGTGAAGTATCACTCTACTGATCTTCTCCCTGGGTGTTCTCCGTGAAGTATCACTCTACTGATCTATTCCCTGGGTGTTCTCCGTGAAGTATCACTCTACTGATCTATTCCCTGGGTGTTCTCCGTGAAGTATCACTCTACTGATCTATTCCCTGGGTGTTCTCCGTGAAGTATCACTCTACTGATCTATTCCCTGGGTGTTCTCCGTGAAGTATCACTCTACTGATCTATTCCCTGGGTGTTCTCCGTGAAGTATCACTCTACTGATCTATTCCCTGGGTGTTCTCCGTGAAGTATCACTCTACTGATCTATTCCCTGGGTGTTCTCCGTGAAGTATCACTCTACTGATCTATTCCCTGGGTGTTCTCCGTGAAGTATCACTCTACTGATCTATTCCCTGGGTGTTCTCTGTGAAGTATCACTCTACTGATCTATTCCCTGGGTGTTCTCCGTGAAGTATCACTCTACTGATCTATTCCCTGGGTGTTCTCCGTGAAGTATCACTCTACTGATCTATTCCCTGGGTGTTCTCCGTGAAGTATCACTCTACTGATCTATTCCCTGGGTGTTCTCCGTGAAGTATCACTCTACTGATCTATTCCCTGGGTGTTCTCCGTGAAGTATCACTCTACTGATCTATTCCCTGGGTGTTCTCCGTGAAGTATCACTCTACTGATCTATTCCCTGGGTGTTCTCCGTGAAGTATCACTCTACTGATCTATTCCCTGGGTGTTCTCCGTGAAGTATCACTCTACTGATCTATTCCCGGGGTGTTCTCCGTGAAGTATCACTCTGCTGATCTATTCCCTGGGTGTTCTCCGTGAAGTATCACTCTACTGATCTATTCCCTGGGTGTTCTCCGTGAAGTATCACTCTACTGATCTATTCCCTGGGTGTTCTCCGTGAAGTATCACTCTACTGATCTTCTCCCTGGATGTTCTCCGTGAAGTATCACTCTACTGATCTATTCCCTGGGTGTTCTCCGTGAAGTATCACTCTACTGATCTATTCCCTGGGTGTTCTCCGTGAAGTATCACTCTACTGATCTATTCCCTGGGTGTTCTCCGTGAAGTATCACTCTACTGATCTATTCCCTGGGTGTTCTCCGTGAAGTATCACTCTACTGATCTATTCCCGGGGTGTTCTCCGTGAAGTATCACTCTGCTGATCTATTCCCTGGGTGTTCTCCGTGAAGTATCACTCTACTGATCTATTCCCTGGGTGTTCTCCGTGAAGTATCACTCTACTGATCTATTCCCTGGGTGTTCTCCGTGAAGTATCACTCTGCTGATCTTCTCCCTGGATGTTCTCCGTGAAGTATCACTCTACTGATCTATTCCCTGGGAGTTCTCCGTGAAGTATCACTCTACTGATCTACTCCCTGGGTGTTCTCCGTGAAGTATCACTCTACTGATCTACTCCCTGGGTGTTCTCCGTGAAGTATCACTCTACTGATCTATTCCCTGGGTGTTCTCCGTGAAGTATCACTCTACTGATCTATTCCCTGGGTGTTCTCCGTGAAGTATCACTCTACTGATCTATTCCCTGGGTGTTCTCCGTGAAGTATCACTCTGCTGATCTATTCCCTGGGTGTTCTCCGTGAAGGATATCTCTACTGAGCTATTCCCTGGGTGTTCTCCGTGAAGTATCACTCTACTGATCTATTCCCTAGGTGTTCTCCGTGAAGTATCACTCTACTGATCTATTCCCTGGGTGTTCTCCGTGAAGTATCACTCTACTGATCTATTCCCTGGGTGTTCTCCGTGAAGTATCACTCTACTGATCTATTCCCTGGGTGTTCTCCGTGAAGTATCACTCTACTGATCTATTCCCTGGGTGTTCTCCGTGAAGTATCACTCTACTGATCTATTCCCTGGGTGTTCTCCGTGAAGTATCACTCTACTGATCTATTCCCTGGGTGTTCTCCGTGAAGTATCACTCTACTGATCTATTCCCTGGGTGTTCTCTGTGAAGTATCACTCTACTGATCTATTCCCTGGGTGTTCTCCGTGAAGTATCACTCTACTGATCTATTCCCTGGGTGTTCTCCGTGAAGTATCACTCTACTGATCTATTCCCTGGGTGTTCTCCGTGAAGTATCACTCTACTGATCTATTCCCTGGGTGTTCTCCGTGAAGTATCACTCTACTGATCTATTCCCTGGGTGTTCTCCGTGAAGTATCACTCTACTGATCTATTCCCTGGGTGTTCTCCGTGAAGTATCACTCTGCTGATCTTCTCCCTGGATGTTCTCCGTGAAGTATCACTCTACTGATCTATTCCCTGGGAGTTCTCCGTGAAGTATCACTCTACTGATCTACTCCCTGGGTGTTCTCCGTGAAGTATCACTCTACTGATCTACTCCCTGGGTGTTCTCCGTGAAGTATCACTCTACTGATCTATTCCCTGGGTGTTCTCCGTGAAGTATCACTCTACTGATCTATTCCCTGGGTGTTCTCCGTGAAGTATCACTCTACTGATCTATTCCCTGGGTGTTCTCCGTGAAGTATCACTCTGCTGATCTATTCCCTGGGTGTTCTCCGTGAAGGATATCTCTACTGAGCTATTCCCTGGGTGTTCTCCGTGAAGTATCACTCTACTGATCTATTCCCTAGGTGTTCTCCGTGAAGTATCACTCTACTGATCTATTCCCTGGGTGTTCTCCGTGAAGTATCACTCTACTGATCTATTCCCTGGGTGTTCTCCGTGAAGTATCACTCTACTGATCTATTCCCTGGGTGTTCTCCGTGAAGTATCACTCTACTGATCTATTCCCTGGGTGTTCTCCGTGAAGTATCACTCTACTGATCTATTCCCTGGGTGTTCTCCGTGAAGTATCACTCTACTGATCTATTCCCTGGGTGTTCTCCGTGAAGTATCACTCTACTGATCTATTCCCTGGGTGTTCTCTGTGAAGTATCACTCTACTGATCTATTCCCTGGGTGTTCTCCGTGAAGTATCACTCTACTGATCTATTCCCTGGGTGTTCTCCGTGAAGTATCACTCTACTGATCTATTCCCTGGGTGTTCTCCGTGAAGTATCACTCTACTGATCTATTCCCTGGGTGTTCTCCGTGAAGTATCACTCTACTGATCTATTCCCTGGGTGTTCTCCGTGAAGTATCACTCTACTGATCTATTCCCTGGGTGTTCTCCTTGAAGTATCACTCTGCTGATCTATTCCCTGGGTGTTCTCCGTGAAGTATCACTCTACTGATCTACTCCCTGGGTGTTCTCCGTGAAGTATCACTCTACTGATCTACTCCCTGGGTGTTCTCCGTGAAGGATATCTCTACTGATCTATTCCCTGGGTGTTCTCCGTGAAGTATCACTCTACTGATCTATTCCCTGGGTGTTCTCCGTGAAGTATCACTCTACTGATCTATTCCCTGGGTGTTCTCCGTGAAGTATCACTCTACTGATCTACTCCCTGGGTGTTCTCCGTGAAGTATCACTCTACTGATCTATTCCCTGTGTGTTCTCCGTGAAGTATCACTCTACTGATCTATTCCCTGGGTGTTATCCGTGAAGTATCACTCTACTGATCTATTCCCTGGGTGTTCTCCGTGAAGTATCACTCTACTGATCTATTCCCTGGGTGTTCTCCGTGAAGTATCACTCTACTGATCTATTCCCTGGGTGTTCTCCGTGAAGTATCACTCTACTGATCTATTCCCTGGGTGTTCTCCGTGAAGTATCACTCTGCTGATCTATTCCCTGGGTGTTCTCCGTGAAGGATATCTCTACTGAGCTATTCCCTGGGTGTTCTCCGTGAAGTATCACTCTACTGATCTATTCCCTGGGTGTTCTCCGTGAAGTATCACTCTACTGATCTATTCCCTGGGTGTTCTCCGTGAAGTATCACTCTACTGATCTACTCCCTGGGTGTTCTCCGTGAAGTATCACTCTACTGATCTATTCCCTGGGTGTTCTCCGTGAAGTATCACTCTACTGATCTATTCCCTGGGTGTTCTCCGTGAAGTATCACTCTACTGATCTATTCCCTGGGTGTTCTCCGTGAAGTATCACTCTACTGATCTATTCCCTGGGTGTTCTCTGTGAAGTATCACTCTACTGATCTATTCCCTGGGTGTTCTCCGTGAAGTATCACTCTACTGATCTATTCCCTGGGTGTTCTCCGTGAAGTATCACTCTACTGATCTATTCCCTGGGTGTTCTCCGTGAAGTATCACTCTACTGATCTATTCCCTGGGTGTTCTCCGTGAAGTATCACTCTACTGATCTATTCCCTGGGTGTTCTCCGTGAAGTATCACTCTACTGATCTATTCCCTGGGTGTTCTCCTTGAAGTATCACTCTGCTGATCTATTCCCTGGGTGTTCTCCGTGAAGTATCACTCTACTGATCTACTCCCTGGGTGTTCTCCGTGAAGTATCACTCTACTGATCTACTCCCTGGGTGTTCTCCGTGAAGGATATCTCTACTGATCTATTCCCTGGGTGTTCTCCGTGAAGTATCACTCTACTGATCTATTCCCTGGGTGTTCTCCGTGAAGTATCACTCTACTGATCTATTCCCTGGGTGTTCTCCGTGAAGTATCACTCTACTGATCTACTCCCTGGGTGTTCTCCGTGAAGTATCACTCTACTGATCTATTCCCTGTGTGTTCTCCGTGAAGTATCACTCTACTGATCTATTCCCTGGGTGTTATCCGTGAAGTATCACTCTACTGATCTATTCCCTGGGTGTTCTCCGTGAAGTATCACTCTACTGATCTATTCCCTGGGTGTTCTCCGTGAAGTATCACTCTACTGATCTATTCCCTGGGTGTTCTCCGTGAAGTATCACTCTACTGATCTATTCCCTGGGTGTTCTCCGTGAAGTATCACTCTGCTGATCTATTCCCTGGGTGTTCTCCGTGAAGGATATCTCTACTGAGCTATTCCCTGGGTGTTCTCCGTGAAGTATCACTCTACTGATCTATTCCCTGGGTGTTCTCCGTGAAGTATCACTCTACTGATCTATTCCCTGGGTGTTCTCCGTGAAGTATCACTCTACTGATCTACTCCCTGGGTGTTCTCCGTGAAGTATCACTCTACTGATCTACTCCCTGGGTGTTCTCCGTGAAGTATCACTCTACTGATCTATTCCCTGGGTGTTCTCTCTGAAGTATCACTCTACTGATCTACTCCCTGGGTGTTCTCCGTGAAGTATCACTCTACTGAGCTATTCCCTGGGTGTTCTCCGTGAAGTATCACTCTACTGATCTATTCCCTGGGTGTTCTCCGTGAAGTATCACTCTACTGATCTATTCCCTGGGTGTTATCCGTGAAGTATCACTCTACTGATCTATTCCCTGGGTGTTCTCCGTGAAGTATCACTCTACTGATCTATTCCCTGGGTGTTCTCCGTGAAGTATCACTCTACTGATCTATTCCCTGGGTGTTCTCCGTGAAGTATCACTCTACTGATCTATTCCCTGGGTGTTATCCGTGAAGTATCACTCTACTGATCTATTCCCTGGGTGTTCTCCGTGAAGTATCACTCTACTGATCTATTCCCTGGGTGTTCTCCGTGAAGTATCACTCTACTGATCTATTCCCTGGGTGTTCTCTGTGAAGTATCACTCTACTGATCTATTCCCTGGGTGTTCTCCGTGAAGTATCACTCTACTGATCTATTCCCTGGGTGTTCTCCGTGAAGTATCACTCTGCTGATCTATTCCCTGGGTGTTCTCCGTGAAGTATCACTCTACTGATCTATTCCCTGGGTGTTCTCCGTGAAGTATCACTCTACTGATCTATTCCCTGGGTGTTCTCCGTGAAGTATCACTCTACTGATCTATTCCCTGGGTGTTCTCCGTGAAGTATCACTCTACTGATCTATTCCCTGGGTGTTCTCCGTGAAGTATCACTCTACTGAGCTATTCCCTGGGTGTTCTCCGTGAAGTATCACTCTACTGATCTATTCTCCTTTCTGCCTCTTTAAAAAATATGTTCTTCCTCTCCTCCCCTTTAAATCTTCTCCTCCCCTTTAAATCTTCTCCTCCCTTTTAAATCTTCTCCTGCCCTTTAAATCTTCTCCTCCCCTTTAAATCTTCTCCTCCCCTTTAAAAAGTTAACTATGTACAGTATTGCACAGAGGAAGCTCATGGTTAAAGCGATAGTTCACCCAAATTCAAAAATGGCAAATAATCCAAAAGTATCTAAAATTGATTGTGAAGCTCAACAAAGTCACTTATAGATGATTTTAACAGATCTGCTAACAATTATAATATCTTTCCCATTACTTGAATGGTATTTGTGCCACAAATGCTACATATTCGCATGTAGAAACAGTGCCAGGGAAGCTAAACCAAAGCATGAATTGTTGTCATACTTTGACCATAGACTGCTTACAGGGTAAGGAAACCAATGTGTCATTTTGTATATGAGCTATCCCTTTAAGTCTGTATGAGGTTCTGTCTTCAGTAGTGTAATATCAGGAGGGTCTCCATGCCCCGTTGTATATTTTAGTGTTTTATCTAGAACATTACCAACAGCCAACTGCTGATCTGCCATTTTGTTCACTTCAATCTCAATTTTTATTTTGAAAATAAATTATTTTATTGACCACATATGAGGATACATATATATATATATATATATATATATATATATATATATATATATATATATATATAGAGAGAGAGAGAGAGAGAGAGAGAGAGTATACAAACATTTCATAAAACAATATGCTCCTGTAAAATATGCATCAGTAACTAACATTAGCTCTCCTCTCCTCTCCTCTCCTCTCCTCTCCTCTCCTCTCCTCTCCTCTCCTCTCCTCTCCTCTCCTCTCCTCTCCTCTCCTCTCCTCTCCTCTCCTCTCCTCTCCTCTCCTCTCCTCTCCTCTCCTCTCCTCTCCTCTCCTCTCCTCTCCTCTCCTCCTTCTCCTCTCCTCTTCCTCCTCTCTTCTCCTCTCACTCACAGCCAGTAAGAAGTCTGGAGAGCCGTTAATCATCTCAGACATAAAGAAAGGCAGCATGTCTCACAGGTACAGTATGATACAGTATGGATGGCTTCAGGCCACAGACAGGTACAGTATGATACAGGAGTATGGATGGCTTCAGGCCACAGACAGGTACAGAATTGATGGCTTCAGGCCACAGACAGGTACAGTATGGATGGCTTCAGGCCACAGACAGGTACAGAATTGATGGCTTCAGGCCACAGACAGGTACAGTATTGATGGCTTCAGGCCACAGACAGGTACAGTATGGATGGCTTCAGGCCACAGACAGGTACAGTATGGATGGCTTCAGGCCACAGACAGGTACAGAATTGATGGCTTCAGGCCACAGACACGTACAGAATTGATGGCTTCAGGCCACAGACACGTACAGAATTGATGGCTTCAGGCCACAGACAGGTACAGTATGGATGGCTTCAGGCCACAGACAGGTACAGAATTGATGGCTTCAGGCCACAGACAGGTACAGTATTGATGGCTTCAGGCCACAGACAGGTACAGTATGGATGGCTTCAGGCCACAGACAGGTACAGTATGGATGGCTTCAGGCCACAGACAGGTACAGAATTGATGGCTTCAGGCCACAGACACGTACAGAATTGATGGCTTCAGGCCACAGACACGTACAGAATTGATGGCTTCAGGCCACAGACAGGTACAGTATGGATGGCTTCAGGCCACAGACAGGTACAGTATGATATTTTATTTTTATTTATTGCACCTTTATTTAACCAGGTAAGCCAGTTGAGAACAGGTTCTCATTTACAACTGCGACCTGGCCAAGACAAAGCAAAGTAGTGCAACAAAAACAACACAGAGTTACATATGGGGTAAAAAAAACATAAAGTCAGAGATACAACAGAAAATATATATACAGTGTGTGCAAATGTAGCAAGTTATGGAGGTAAGGCAATAAATAGGCTATAGTGCAGAATAATTACAATAGTATTAACACTGGAATGCTAGATGTGCAAGAGATTATGTGCAAATAGAGATACTGGACTGCAAAAGAGCAAATTAAATAACAATATAGGGATGAGGTAGTTGGGTGGGCTAATTTCAGATGGGCTGTGTACAGGTGCAGTGATCGGTAAGGTGCTCTGACAACTGATGCTTAAAGTTATTGAGGGAGATAAGAGTCTCCAGCTTCAGAGATTTTTGCAATTCGTTCCAGTCATTGGCAGCAGAGAACTGGAAGGAATGGCGGCCAAAGGAGGTGTTGGCTTTGGGAATGACCAGTGAGATATACCTGCTGGAGCGCAGACTACGGGTGGGTGCTGCTATGGTGACCAATGAGCTAAGATAAGGCGGGGATTTGCCTAGCAGTGATTTATAGATGGCCTGTATAGTATTGTTGGCTTCAGGCCACAGACAGGTACAGTATTGATGGCTTCAGGCCACAGACAGGTACAGTATTGATGGCTTCAGGCCACAGACAGGTACAGTATTGATGGCTTCAGGCCACAGACAGGTACAGTATTGATGGCTTCAGGCCACAGACAGGTACAGTATTGATGGCTTCAGGCCACAGACAGGTACAGTATTGATGGCTTCAGGCCACAGACAGGTACAGTATTGATGGCTTCAGGCCACAGACAGGTACAGTATTGATGGCTTCAGGCCACAGATTAATGACTTGGGTTCAATTGTTTGAGAGAATGACAGTAACGTAGTCCTCCTACAGAGATTGACATTTCCCACAAAATCACCAATGATACAGTTAAAAACCTCTACCTGTTTATCCATCTCTCTCTCTCTCTATCCCTTTCTCACTCTACCCCCCCCCTCTCTCTCTCTCTCTCTCTCTCTCTCTCACTCTACCCCCTCTGTCTCTCTCTCTCTCTATCCCTCTCTCACTCTACTCCCTCTGTCTCTCTCTCTCTCTATCGCTCTCTCACTCTACCCCCTCTGTCTCTCTCTCTCTGTCTCTCTACCTCTCTCTCTCTCTCTCTATCGCTCTCTCTCTCTCTCTACACCCGCCATCTTATCCTTCTCTCTCTACCACATTCCCCTTTCTCTACATCCTTTCCTCCTCCTCTCTCTACCTCCTCTTTCCCTTTACCCAGGACTGGTACCCTGGAGCCTGGGGACAAGCTTCTGGCCATAGACAACATCCGTCTGGAGACCTGCTCCATGGAAGACGCCTGTCAGATCCTAGAACAGGCCGAGGACCTGGTCAAACTCAAGATCCGCAAGGACGAAGACAACTCTGGTGAGCCCGCTTGGTGCCTGGCTGGGAGGCAGTTAGGAAGGAGTGTATGACATGCGCATATTAAATATGTCGGGCTAAATAGTAAAATGCCTGCACGCTATTGAATGCCTCCATGCAATGTTTCAACCATAAGGTCAAATCAAATCAAAGTTTATTGGTCTCATATACAGTTTAGCAGATGTTATAGTGGGTGCAGCTAAATGCTTATGTTACTTGCTTCTGACAATGCAGTAAAATGTCAATCAAGTACACAAATAATTATTTTGATACTGATCAATTAAATTAGCTTATTGATTAATGAATCAATGACAATTGATTAATGGCCATGATCATTGCAGAACTAAGGCAGTGATTAATTAAACAACAGAAATAAACACATCAACATGAATATTTATATTATATTATAAGGCTACGTTGGTACATCATGAAGATGATTTACAGTACCAGGCTTCACCACAGGGTGGCAGTATTGTCTGAAAATATCCACAAAATTGTTCTCCCTGTCTGACACAATCAGATGCAACGATTATCACCCACCAGTATTCTAGTGTTTTAGACCCACCAATAGCTAGCTATACACAATGAATAGTAGTAATCTATAGTGTTATATAGTTCATGCTCTACCAAATATAAGATGCAGCTCTAGAAATGCACCAATTTGTAAGTCGCTCTGGATAAGATAAATGACTTAAATGTAAATGTAGAAATAGCAGATAGGTATATATTGTTGCTGTCTGATATGAAAGCATGGGAGTGTAGTCATGCCTTAGTCATGCCTTAGTCATGCCTTAGTCATGCCTTAGTCATGCCATAGTCATGCTGTAGTCATGCCTTAGTCATGCCTTAGTCATGCCTTAGTCATGCCTTAGTCATGCCTTAGTCATGCTGTAGTCATGCCTTAGTCATGCCTTAGTCATGCTGTAGTCATGCCTTAGTCATGCCTTAGTCATGCCATAGTCATGCTGTAGTCATGCCTTAGTCATGCCTTAGTCATGCCTTAGTCATGCCTTAGTCATGCTGTAGTCATGCTGTAGTCATGCTGTAGTCATGCCTTAGTCATGCTGTAGTCATGCCTTAGTCATGCCTTAGTCATGCCTTAGTCATGCTGTAGTCATGCTGTAGTCATGCCTTAGTCATGCTGTAGTCATGCCTTAGTCATGCCTTAGTCATGCCTTAGTCATGCTGTAGTCATGCCTTAGTCATGCCTTAGTCATGCCTTAGTCATGCCTTAGTCATGCTGTATTCATGCCTTAGTCATGCCTTAGTCATGCTGTAGTCATGCCTTAGTCATGCTGTAGTCATGCCTTAGTCATGCCTTAGTCATGCCTTAGTCATGCCTTAGTCATGCCTTAGTCATGCCTTAGTCATGCCTTAGTCATGCTGTAGTCATGCTGTAGTCATGCTGTAGTCATGCCTTAGTCATGCTGTAGTCATGCCTTAGTCATGCTGTAGTCATGCCTTAGTCATGCTGTAGTCATGCCTTAGTCATGCCTTAGTCATGCCTTAGTCATGCCTTAGTCATGCTGTAGTCATGCCTTAGTCATGCCTTAGTCATGCCTTAGTCATGCTGTAGTCATGCTATAGTCATGCCTTAGTCATGCTGTAGTCATGCCTTAGTCATGCCTTAGTCATGCTGTAGTCATGCTATAGTCATGCCTTAGTCATGCTGTAGTCATGCCTTAGTCATGCCTTAGTCATGCCTTAGTCATGCCTTAGTCATGCTGTAGTCATGCCTTAGTCATGCCTTAGTCATGCCTTAGTCATGCCTTAGTCATGCTGTAGTCATGCCTTAGTCATGCCTTAGTCATGCCTTAGTCATGCCTTAGTCATGCCTTAGTCATGCCTTAGTCATGCTGTAGTCATGCCTTAGTCATGCCTTAGTCATGCCTTAGTCATGCTGTAGTCATGCCTTAGTCATGCCTTAGTCATGCCTTAGTCATGCCTTAGTCATGCCTTAGTCATGCTGTAGTCATGCTGTAGTCATGCCTTAGTCATGCTGTAGTCATGCCTTAGTCATGCCTTAGTCATGCTGTAGTCATGCCTTAGTCATGCCTTAGTCATGCCTTAGTCATGCTGTAGTCATGCCTTAGTCATGCCTTAGTCATGCTGTAGTCATGCCTTAGTCATGCCTTAGTCATGCTGTAGTCATGCCTTAGTCATGCCTTAGTCATGCTGTAGTCATGCCTTAGTCATGCCTTAGTCATGCTGTAGTCATGCCTTAGTCATGCCTTAGTCATGCCTTAGTCATGCTGTAGTCATGCCTTAGTCATGCCTTAGTCATGCTGTAGTCATGCCTTAGTCATGCCTTAGTCATGCCTTAGTCATGCTGTAGTCATGCTGTAGTCATGCTGTAGTCATGCCTTAGTCATGCCTTAGTCATGCCTTAGTTATGCCTTAGTCATGCTGTAGTCATGCCTTAGTCATGCCTTAGTCATGCCTTAGTCATGCTGTAGTCATGCCTTAGTCATGCCTTAGTCATGCCTTAGTCATGCTGTAGTCATGCCTTAGTCATGCCTTAGTCATGCCTTAGTCATGCCTTAGTCATGCTGTAGTCATGCCTTAGTCATGCCTTAGTCATGCCTTAGTCATGCCTTAGTCATGCCTTAGTCATGCTGTAGTCATGCTGTAGTCATGCCTTAGTCATGCTGTAGTCATGCCTTAGTCATGCCTTAGTCATGCTGTAGCTGAAGATCACTCTTATCTTCCTCTCCTCTGTTTGCCCCCTCCTTACTCCCCATTGGTGGGATCTGCAGACATGTTTCACACATGACCTACTCTATATATACAAAAGTATGTGGACACCCCTTCAAATTAGTGGATTCGGCTATTTCAGCCACACCCGTTGCTGACAGGTGTATTAAATCGAGGACACATCCATGCAATCTCCATAGACAAACATTGGCAGTAGAATAGCCTTACTGAAGAGACTTTCAACGTGGCACCGTCATAGGATGCCACCTTTCCAACAAGTCAGTTCGTCAAATTTCTGCCCTGCTAGAGCTGCCCCTGTCAACTGTAAGTGCTGTTACTGTGAAGTGGAAACGTCTAGGAGCAACAACGGCTCAGCCACGAAGTGGTAGGCCACACAAGCTCACAGAACGGGAAGCGTGTAGCGCGTAAAAATCGTCTGTCCTCGGTTGCAACACTCACTACCGACTTCCAAACTACCTCTGGAAGCAACGTCAGCACAAGAACTGTTCGTCGGGAGCTTCATGAAATGGGTTTCCATGGCCGAGCAGCCGAACACAAGCTTAAGATCACCATGCGCAATGCCAAGCGTCAGCCGGAGTGGTACAAATGCTCGCCGCCATTGGACTCTGGAGCAGTGGAAACGCGTTCTCTGGAGTGATGAATCACGCTTCACCATCTGGCAGTCCGACGGACGAATCTGGGTTTGGTGGATGCCAGGAGAACGCTACCTGCCCTGATGCATAGTGCTAACTGTAAAGTTTGGTGGAGGAGGAATAATGGTCTGGGGCTGTTTTTCATGGTTCGTGCAAGGCCCCTTAGTTCCAGTGAAGGGAAATCTTAAAGCTACAGCATACAATGACATTCTAGATTATTCTGTGCTTCCAACTTTGTGGCAACAGTTTGGGGAAGGCCCTTTCCTGTTTCAGCATGACAATGTCCCCATGCACAAAGCGAGGTCCATACAGAAATGGTTGGTTGAGATCGGTGTGGAAGAACTTGACTGGTCTGCTCAGAGCCCTAACCTCAACCCCATCGAACACCTTTGGGATGAATTGGAACGCCGACTGCGAGCCAGGCCTAATCGCCCAACATCAGTGCCAGACCTCACTAATGCTCTTGTGGCTGAATAGAAGCGAGTCCCTGTAGCAATGTTCCAACATCTAGTGGAAAGCCTTCCCAGAAGAGTGGAGGCTGTTATAGCAGCAAAGTGGGGACCAACTCCATATTAATGGACATGCTTTTGGAATGACATGTTCGACGAGCAGGTGTCCACATACTTTTGGTCATGAGTGTATATCTAAGAAAAAAGCCATCAAAGTCATGAGGGAATTTGCATTTCCTCTATGCATTTCTTATA
>NW_028157673.1:0-39248 GCF_964263955.1 Coregonus lavaretus
TTTTTATGGTACAGAAATCTCCAGGTATTTACTAAGAGATAACATGGTAAAATGGTTATCACATAGTAATAACCTATCACGTTTGGTTCTTTGGGATTCATTAAAAAAGCCCCACCAGGCACTATTTGGTACCAGGTTATCATCAATTGTGTCAGAAGGTAATCCACAACACTGAACAAGACTGAACTCACAGTTCCATGTGCAATAGTTAGGTAGCAGTTCTGCACAGTGCAATTCCTCTTCTGCCACATCTTTCTCAACCTGCGGGGGACAAACACCAAGGGTGAAAACAATGCCAGCACCTCTTTCAGCCTCCAAACTGACTGAGGTACTGTGATGTAACTGTATGGAAGCTCAAATGAAATTCTCACTATGAACATAATAATACTACATCCGTCTAGTGTAAATAGGATTTAACTTGCAGGTATGACAATTCTGCTTGGGATAATGACTTTCACACAGATAAAGTGTTCATACCCGTCACTTCTCTTGTAGAGGTATCCCGCTTTCTCTGTGCCATAATATTTGTTGCCTTCCAGCTGGTGCATGCTGTAGAATGTCTGCTTGCTCAAGGAGTCCTGGGTTTGACAAAGAGATAGAGGTAATTTACAAGATTCCCTACCACGTCGTCCATTATTTTCTATAATGTACAGAACGTCACCGTTTATCCCTTTCATATTCCACATGAACAGATCATGAGTCAACTTGCGATTTCTAGATCCTGTGACTCAAGCAGTGAGATGGACACGGAAAGCAGAAATATGATGTCACAAACAAGACAGATTAACGTAAGCATGCAATTAACGTATGCATGCAAGTACAGTAGTAGCAGAGAAATGTGTGGTAGGTCAGACAGACAAGCTCTTCTTGTCAAATACCATGAAGAGCAGCCATAACATCATGACACATACTATACAAAAGTTTCTAAAAAGGGTGATTTATAAAAATTACAAATAGCCCTTGAATGTAAAACATTTTGCTTGCTGCACAAGGACTGAATAGAACCACCACAGGAAAAGTATTCAGACCCCATTACTTTTCCACATTTTGTTACGTTACAGCCTTGTTCTAAAATGGACAAAATATATATTTTTTCTCATCAATCTACACAAAATACCCCATAATGACAATCAAACATAATCCAGGTACAATCAGGAATTCCCCAGGGCAGCTGTCTAGGCCCCTTGCTTTTTTCATCTTTACTAACGACATGCCACTTGAGTAAAACCAGTGTATCTATGTATGCGGATGACTCAACACTATACACATCAGCTACTACAGCAACTGAAATAACTACAACACTTAACAAAGAGTTGCAGTTAGTTTCGGAATCGGTGGCAAGGAATAAGTTAGTCCTGAATATTTCCGAAACGTAAAGCATTGTATTTGGGTCAATTCATTCACTAAACCCTAAACCTCAACTACATCTCGTAATGAATAATGTGGAAATTGAGCAAGTTGAGGTGTCTAAACTGCTTGGAGTAACCCTGGATTGTAGACTGTCATGGTCAAAGCATATTGACACAACAGTAGCTAAGATGGGGAGAAGTATGTCCATAATTAAGCGCTGCTCTGCCTTCTTAACAACACTATCAACAAGGCAGGTCCTACAGGCCCTAGTTTTGTCGCAGTAGTGTGGTCAGGTGCCACAAAGAGGGACTTGGGAAAATTGCAGTTGGCTCAAAACAGGGCAGCACGGCTGGCCCTTAAAAGTAAATGGAGAGCTAACATTAATGACATGCATGTCAGTCTCTCCTGGCTCAGAGTGGAAGAGAGATTGACTTCATCACTGCTTGTTTTGTAAGAGGTGTGGACAAGCTGAATGTACCGAGCTGGAATACTGGCACACAGCTTGGACACCCATGCATACCCCACAAGACATGCTACCAGAGGGGGGGAGCACTTGGCAGCAGCTAATGGGGATCCCTAATTAATACAAACAAATACAAATGACAAAGCAAAAACAGGTTTTTAGAAATGTTTGCACATTTATAAAAAAAATTAAACAGAAATACCTTATTTACACAAACATTCAGACCATTTGCTATGAGACTCGAAATTGAGCTCAGGTGCATCCTGTTTCCATTGATCATCCTTGAAACGTTTCTACAACTTGATTGGAGTCCACCTGTGGTAAATTCAATTGTTTGGACATGATTTGGAACGGCACACACCTGTCTATATAAGGTCCCACAGCTGACAGTGCATGTCTGAGCAAAGACCAAGCCATGAGGTCGAAGGATTTGTCCGTAGAACTCAGAGACAGGATTGTGTCAAGGCACAGATCTGGGGAAGGGTACCAAAAAAATTCTGCAGCATTGAAGGTCCCCAAGAACACAGTGGCATCCATCATTCTTCAATGGAAGAATTTTGGAACTACCAAGACTCTTCATAGAGCTGGCCACCCGGCCAAACTGAGCAATCGGGGGAGAAGGGCCTTGGTAAGGAGGAACCCGATGGTCACTGACAGAGCTCCGGAGTTCCTGTGTGGAGATGGGATAAAACTTCCAGAAGGACAACCATCTCTGCAGCACTCCACCAATCAGGCCTTTTTGGTACAGTGCCCAGATGGAAGCCACTCCTCAGTAAAATGCACATGACAGCCCACTAGGAGTTTGCCAAAAGGCACCTAAAGACTCTCCGACCATGAGAAACAAAATTCTCTGGTCTGATGAAACCAAGATTGAATTATTTGGTCTCAATGCAAAACATCACGTCTGGAGGAAAACTGGCACTATCCCTACGGTGAAGCATGGTGGTGGCAGCATCATGCTGTGGAGATGTTTTTCAGCGGCAGGGACTGGGAGACTAGTCAGGATTGAGGGAAAGATGAACGGAGAAAGTACAGAGAGCTCCTGCTCCAGAGCGCTCAGGACCTCAGTCTGGTTCACCTTCCAACAGGACAACGACCCAAAGCACAGAGCCAAGACAACGCAGGAGTGGCTTCGGGACAAGTCTCTGAATGTCCTTGAGTGGCCCAGCCAGAGCCTGGACTTGAACCCGATCGAACATCTCTGGAGAGACCTGAAAATAGCTGTGCAGCAACACTCCCCATCCAACCTGACTTGAGAGGATCTGCAGAGAAAAATGGGAGAAACTCCCCAAATACAGGTGTGCCAAGCTTGTAGCGTCATACCCAAGAAGACTCGAGGCTGTAATCGCTGCCAAAAGTGCTTCAACAAAGTACTGAGTAAAAGGGTCTGAATACTTAGGTAAATGTCATATTTCCGTTTTTTTATTTATAAATTTGCATAAATGTCTAAACACCTGTTTTTGCTTTGTCATTATGGGGTATTGTGTGTAGATTAATGAGGGGGGGGGGAAACAATTCAATACATTTTAGAATAAGGCTGTAACGTAACAAAATGTGGAAAAGGTCAAGGGGTCTGAATACTTTCCGAATGCACTGTATTTACAGCTTTATTGTTATAACTTTATTTTTTAATCACATGCAAGTACCGTACATATCAAGCATATCAAATTCAACTTACTCTCCTTGACTGAACGATTTGCAGGATTGAAATAAAACCACAATGTTAATACTTCACTATAATGAATTACATCATCCACATTTAGTGAGATGTTACTCACCCCATATGAGCATGGAAGAGAAATGCTTTACTCTAGAAGTATTTCAAAAATATATTTTACTTAAAAAAAACTAAAATGTCAAATTTTGAACATAGACAGGCACATTTTGAATTTCAATCAAACCTGTGTGTGTGTGTGTGTGTGTGTGTTTGTGTGTGTGTCCTCACCTCTTTGAGCTCAGGCTGCAGTGAGGGCCGGAGCTGGTCTCTGAGAGAGCAGAGTTGTCTCTTCTCCTCGTCCTGTCTGTGTTTGATCTGGACAGAGAGAGCACATTCAATAATACCCTCATCATCACCTCCCAACACACACACACACACACACACACCTCCAAATACACTCTACACCTCTCATACACACACACCCACACATACCCCACTCACCCCTTGCATCCTTTCCCTCCAAACACATTCCAGGTCGCACAAATTGATTTTGATGTCTTAACGCAGCCATTCACACAATCTCAATTTTAATAGTATCGTTGAACATTAGATTGCTATTGACTCAGCATTGCAGAAATGTGGAGCATATAAATCTCCCTTTAATACCCACTGGTTGTGAACATTTATGAAATCAACTCATTGCTTAAACCTATCCAAACGTTTCAGGTCTACAGCAGTGTTTAGGGGGTAGGAGCTAGAGACTAGGGGTAAAACATTTGTAATTCAGCACAAGGCAATCCGCCAATACAGGTGTTCCGACAGCAAAAGTCCTCATAGCCCTTCACCGTGCACTCTGCAGGATAGGGAAGTCATAAACGGAGCACATTTGGTTGTTTACTGGATCACTATGCTTTATATGAACACCCATTGTGCAGTGTCTACTCTGATGGATTTGATCCAGTCGGTTGTTGATCAAAGGCTGTGCTGCCTGTGTGAGCTGTAGGGTGGGGAGAGTGTTCAGAATGCAGATGACCCGCTTCAGGCACATGTGTAAGTTTGCTGCCCATAGGGCAGCTGTGGATGGCTCTCTGAATAGAGCTGTAGCGGTTCGAGGCTAACTGAGCTGATTATCTCCATCTACTCTAGTTGTGAGCACAAGGCTAATGGCTAACAGCGTGGGCTGTTTATCTCAATAGAATCTTAATGGAACCCAACAGCTGGGAGAGAGGACAGTCACTGACTACTGATGACAGGAATAAAACATTTAACAGTTCAGACTACATTTAGTATCTGGTTTCTGGAGAGAATCATTACATTTGTTCAAGGCGGTTTTGTATTAAAACTGAAATCAATCAATCAGTTGTGTGGGGGATGGTTGCAACAGAAAAGCAAAACCACAGGTGATTGCAAATGGCTGCTGGTTTGAGGAGCTCATTCTGAGACTGCAGTAGGTGGAGTTTGTGGTGAATGTCACCTTTTCAAGTTGCCATTTGATCGAACACCAGAATGTGAAGGGCTCATTTGTGAAAGAGACCGTGGTCTCAGCATACTCCCTACTTAAATAAAGGTTCAATGAAACGAATCAGACACACAGACATTGTGGAATGTCACTCACAGTGCCCAGCGTTCCTGTGAGCTCATCAATATACTGCTTGAGCTTCTCGGTGGCCACCAGGCACTCCTGAAAGAAACTGACAAAAGGAAATATCAGTTTATTGCCGCATTAGAAGCAGAAGGTGCGTGAGACTGAGTGAGTGAGTGAGTGTTTGGGTGTGTTGCAGGATGGGCTAGCATGTTTCCTGACTCTTTTCACATATGATGGTGCATGGCGGCCATAGAGGGGAGGGGGCAGTCAGTCACAGGGGATATTGTGTTTAACATCTGATGTCTTTGGCACACGCAATTGGAGCTCTACTGAAAGATGAAAATGACTTCTATAATAGGCTGGTTCTCATCTGGTTATCTGTATATGATCATGCCGTCAAACTGCTACTGCATGACCCTCAGGCAAATCTAAAACCGCAACCATTACATTTACATTTACATTTTAGTCATTTAGCAGACGCTCTTAACCAGAGCGACTTACAGGAGCAATTAGGGTTAAGTGCCTTGCTCAAGGGCACATTAACATCATTTAGCAGACGCTCTTAGCCAGAGCGACTCACAAATTGGTGCGTTCACCCTATAGCCAGTGGGATAACCACTTTACAATTACAGTGGGGAAAAAAAGTATTTAGTCAGCCACCAATTGTGCAAGTTCTCCCACATAAAAAGATGAGAGAGGCCTGTAATTTTCATCATAGGTACACGTCAACTATGACAGACAAAATGAGAAAAAAAATTCCAGAAAATCACATTGTAGGATTTTTTATGAATTTATTTGCAAATTATGGTGGAAAATAAGTATTTGGTCAATAACAAAACTTTCTCAATACTTTGTTGTATACCCTTTGTTGGCAATGACACAGGTCAAACGTTTTCTGTAAGTCTTCACAAGGTTTTCACACACTGTTGCTGGTATTTTGGCCCATTCCTCCATACAGATCTCCTCTAGAGCAGTGATGTTTTGGGGCTGTCGCTGGGCAACACAGACTTTCAACTCCCTCCAAAGATTTTCTACGGGGTTGAGATCTGGAGACTGGCTAGGCCACTCCAGGACCTTGAAATGCTTCTTACGAAGCCACTCCTTCGTTGCCCGGGCGGTGTGTTTGGGATCATTGTCATGCTGAAAGACCCAGCCATGTTTCACCTTCAATGCCCTTGCTGATGGAAGGAGGTTTTAACTCAAAATCTCACGATACATGGCCCCATTCATTCTTTCCTTTACACGGATCAGTCGTCCTGGTCCCTTTGCAGAAAAACAGCCCCAAAGCATGATGTTTCCACCCCCATTCTTCACAGTAGGTATGGTGTTCTTTGGATGCAACTCAGCATTCTTTGTCCTCCAAACACGACGAGTTGAGTTTTTACCAAAAAGTTATATTTTGGTTTCATCTGACATTCTCCCAATCGTCTTCTGGATCATCCAAATGCACTCTAGCAAACTTCAGACGGGCCTGGACATGTACTGGCTTAAGCAGGGGGACACGTCTGGCTCTGCAGGATTTGAGTCTCTGGCGGCGTAGTGTGTTACTGATGGTAGGCTTTGTTACTTAGGTCCCAGCTCTCTGCAGGTCATTCACTAGGTCCCCCCGTGTGGTTCTGGAATTTTTGCTCACTGTTCTTGTGATCATTTTGACCTCACGGGGTGAGATCTTGCGTGGAGCCCCAGATCGAGGGAGATTATCAGTGGTCTTGTATGTCTTCCATTTCCTAATAATTGCTCCCACAGTTGATTTCTTCAAACCAAGCTGCATACCTATTGCAGATTCAGTCTTCCCAGCCTGGTGCAGGTCTACAATGTTGTTTCTGGTGTCCTTTGACAGCTCTTTGGTCTTGGCCATAGTGGAGTTTGGAGTGTGACTGTTTGAGATTGTGGACAGGTGTCTTTTATACTGATAACAAGTTCAAACAGGTGCCATTAATACAGGTAACGAGTGGAGGACAGAGGAGCCTCTTAAAGAAGAAGTTACAGGTCTGTGAGAGCCAGAAATCTTGCTTGTTTGTAGGTGACCAAATACTTATTTTCCACCATAATTTGCAAATACATTCATAAAAAATCCTACAATGTGATTTTCTGGATTTTTTTTTCTCAATTTGTCTGTCATAGTTGACATGTACCTATGATGAAAATTACAGGCCTCTCTCATCTTTTTAAGTGGGAGAACTTGCACAATTGGTGGCTGACTAAATACTTTTTTTCCCCACTGTATGTAAACTCATTTCGCAAGCACTTATCTTGTTCAAAAGCACTTTTTAATAATCACCCTTTACTCAATATAATGCATCAATACGGCTTTTATCAACCCTCTGGAGTCTAAGCCTGAATTTCCCCAATTCCACTCCTACATGTTTTATTATATCATCATCTATATAAAACATGAAAGTGTTATGCATTTTCTAAAACACTTAGGGCTAGCACTGTCATACAGTATGTGTGTGGGAGGGGCATTATTTCCATATTTCAATAAGATATCCAGTCATATGCTTTAAAAAGTTATTGGATTTTCCAGTCCTTACAGTACAGTAAACAATGACTCCACTCCCCCCATTGTTTTTACCACCTAAGGTTCTCCTTTCGCTCAGTAAACCTCAGAGCAACAGAGAAACACACTCACGTTTAGCTGAGATGTTCATTTCTCCCCCTAACTTTTAGTTAGACAGAGACCACATTGCCTTACTTGCACTGGGAGTGATAGTGCTTGATGAGATTCTGAAGCAGGTCGACACCTTTCTTAGTCTTGATTTCGTTCACTTTGATGAGGTACTACAAGAAACACATAGAGGAGAAGCAAACGGTTTTATGGTTGAGTTATTCATCCATTGAATAAGTCAATGTGTCCATCGAGCAATCATTAAAAGCAAGGCTGTGCATTCACGTCACTGAATGGACAAAGACACAAAGGCAATATCACAAGTCATTCATTCATGATTTAAACGGAGAAACTACAGATTCCAATGGAAGACCTTGGAGCTATTCAGAAAGGTTTCATCTCTAAAACTATGTCATTACGGGATAAGAGGTAAACCTTGAGGTAACACCCCATTCTCAGGAGGCCCAAATGTTGGCCAAAGCTCTAAGCCAGAACTGTTAATCAGATGTCAAAGCTTTGAAACTCCCCCATAGAATTTGAATAAGAATCACTCTATACAGTAGATCTCACTCACCTCACACATCTGTAGCTGGAACATCCTGCGCTCCTTCTCCAGCTCCTCTGCGATCTCTCCCCCGCTCACCTCTGTGCGCACCATGCCGTACTGCTTGGCCAGCTCCCGCTTCTCCTTCTCGATCTTGGTGCTGAGGGATACAATATAACACTAGTTCATCTCAGGTCAGTCAGAGATAAACACACTGGTACCGCTCATTATGGTTGGTTGATTCATACAGCTGAGAGAATTGGACAAAATTGCTATTCTATATGTTTTCGATCATACCATAGGGAAGAATGGGATATTGATAAGGGATACTGAATGTATTTCACATGATGACTACTATTAACGCAAAAAAAATAATATGAATGGTAAATCATTATCTAAGGATCAGGGAGGAGCTTCTTAGTATGCGTTGTAAAGGGTGCTGGGCTGTCAATGTTTTTAATACAGTATTTGTGGTCATTCGCATCGAATATCACAAGATTGGATTCAGGCCTTGGGGAAAACAAGTCTGTGGGGAGCTTGAACAAGAATGGCTTGTAGTAAAAGCATATAGAGAATCATTGAAATGATGCACGGCTCAACCACTGTTTCCAGTACAGGGGATGTGAATGTGGTGTCAAGGGCAGCTGTGCCTCTGACCCTGTTATTGGGAACAGACACACAGACTAACCCACCATGGACAAATTGCCCCACTGAAAACAGCCCCACAGTGTACAGTAATTCAAAGCTGGTTGCTATGACACTTAAAACCTTATTTAAACAGGAACAGATCCATTTCGTATTGTTGGTGGAGAATGTGAGGATATAACTTCTGTCTCTTGGACCAAATTTGTGACATGAACAATAACTCTTGCACCACAAATCAAAACAATACCCTCCACCCCATTGGCCTGGCAATCAACCAGCTGGTTGTTTCTGATTAATTAAAACAGCTATACAGAATAAAAAAAAGCAGCATTATTTCAGTTGACTGTTGGAAGTATGAATGCAATGCATCATTTGGCACTGGTGTGAAATTTTTAAAGCCAGGTAAAATCATTACGTTCCCTCACCAGGACCATTTAGCTGTTGGGCAGATGTACACTCACAATTTATTTTCATAGTCCCTCCATGCTTTGTCAAACGGCTTTTTCAAATCCTGAGGGAGAAGAGAATAGAAAATGTGCATGATTTTAGAGAGTGGTCATCACAGATATGCAATTCGACAAAGATATTTGAGCGAGGCAAGATCAGCTATTTGACATTTTAGACTTACCCCTTTGACCTCTTTCAGGTCTCCTTTTACTAGAGAATCCAGGAAGAAGTTGATGTTGTGCAGCATGCTCTTTAACTGAAGGGAAGACACACAGTTGTGGTGGGTTACAATACGCACAATGTCAGACTGTCACTGAGGAGCTTTGATGTACACTACCGGTCAAAAGCCTTAGAACACCTAATCATTCAAGGGTTTTTCTTTATTTTTTACTATTTTCTACATTGTAGAATAATAGTGAAGACATCAAAACACATATGGAATCATGTAGTAACCAAGACAGTGTTAAACAAATCAAAATATATTTTATATTTGAGATTCTTCAAATAGCCACCCTTTGCCTTGATGACAGCTTTGCACACTCTTAGCATTCTCTCAACCAGCTTCACCTGGAAGGCTTTTCCAACAGTCTTGAAGGAGTTCCCACATATGCTGAGCACTTGTTGGCTGCTTTTCCTTCACTCTGCAGTCCGTCTCATCCCAAACCATCTCAACTTGGTTGAGGTCGGGGGATTGTGGAGGCCAGGTCATCTGATGCAGCACTCAATCACTCCTTCTTGGTCAAATAGCCCTTACACAGCCTAGAGGTGTGTTGGGTCATTGTCCTATTGAAAAACAAACGAGAATCCCACTAAACCCAAACCAGATGGGATGGCCATGCTGGTTAAGTGTGCCTTGAATTCTAAATAAATCACAGAAAGTATCACCAGCAAAGCACCCCCACACCATAACACCTCCTCCTCCATGCTTTACGGTGGGAAATACACATGCAGAGATAATCCGTTCACCCACACCGCGTCTCACAAAGACACAGCGGTTGGAAACACAAATCTCAAATTTGGACTCCAGACGAAAGGACATATTTCCACCGGTCTAATGTCCATTGCTTGTGTTTCTTGGCCCAAGCAAGTATCTTCTTCTTATTTGTGTCCTTTAGTAGTGGTTTGCAGCAATTCGACCATGAAGGCCTGATTCACGCAGTCTCCTCTGAACAGTTGATGTTGAGATGTGTCTGTTCCTTGAACTCTGTGAAGCATTTATTTGGGCTGCAATTTCCTAGGCTGGTAACTCTGGGTCTTCCATTCCTGTGGCGGTCCTCATGAGAGCCAGTTTCATCACAGCGCTTGATGGTTTTTGCAACAGCACTTGAAGAAACTTTCAAAGTTCTTGAAATGTTCCATATTGACTGACCTTCATGTCCTAAAGTAATAATAATAATATTGACTTGGTCTTTTACCAAATAGGGCTATCTTCTGTATACCCCCCTACCTTCTCACAACACAACTGATTGGCTCAAACGCGTTAAGGAAAGAAATTCCACAAATGAACTTTTAAGAAGGCACACCTGTTAATTGAAATGCATTCCAGGTGACTACCCCATGAAGCTGGTTGAGAGAATGCCAAGAGTGTGCAAAGCTGTCATCAAGGCAAAGGGTGGCTATTTGAAGAATCTCAAATATAAAATATATTTTGATTTGTTTAACACTTTTTTGGTCACTACATTATGTCTTATTTCATAGTTTTGATGTCTTCATTATTATTCTACAATGAGAAAAACCCTTGAATGAGTAGGTGTTCTAAAGCTTTTGACCGGTAGACACAACAGAAG
Organism: Coregonus lavaretus; assembly: GCF_964263955.1. Taxonomy (NCBI): domain Eukaryota; kingdom Metazoa; phylum Chordata; class Actinopteri; order Salmoniformes; family Salmonidae; genus Coregonus; species Coregonus lavaretus. Next base: position 11,087 of record NW_028157673.1, read on the forward strand.
CACATTCTAATTGATCGTTTTTTCATACTCTCGAAAGCAACTCTCTCTCTCTTACCAAGTTCTTTATTGGCGTCAGCAGCTCTTTGGAAAATTCAGCAAACTTCGTGAAGGCAGAGGCCACTTCCTTCTCTCCATTGGAGCGGAAATTCACAGCCAGTTTCTCCATGGAACTGATGTACAGCTCCAGATGGGAGATATGGTCTACAGGGGGAAAGGGACGATACATTTACGGATGTTCGCAAGCACACATACATAACAGCAGACAACACTGATCAAGTGAAACCTGTCAACAACAGGCCCACATGTGTCCTACATGGTACTCTAGGTAATAGCTACCATTTTTGCTACAGATCTTGGATAATATGTGCTATTATATGTAGATCAGGTAGAATAATAGGCACAATTGTTTTGCAGTGTTCTCCAGTTCTATTAAAATGTACCAAACAAAATGATCTGCTGTGGGTTTTCTTCATTATGAATTTAACCAGGTAAGCCAGTTGAGAACAAGTTCTCATTTACAACTGCGACCTGGCCAAGATAAAGCAAAGCAGTGCCATAAATACAACAACACAGAGTTACATATGGAATAAACAAAAAGAAAACATACAGTCAATAACACAATAGAAATCTATATACAGTGTGTGCAAATGTAGTAAGTTATGGAGTTAAGGCAATTAACAGGCCATAGTGCAAAATAATTACAATTTAGTATTAACACTGGGGTGATAGATGTGCAGAAGATGATGTGCAAATAGAGATACTGGGGTGCAAATGAGCAAAATAAATAACAATGTAAATAACAATATGGGGATGAGGTAGTTGGGTAGGCTAATTACAGATGGGCTGTGTACAGGTGCAGTGATTGGTAAGCTGCTCTGACAACTGATGCTTAAAGTTAGTGAGGGAGATGAGTGTCTCCAGCTTCAGAGAATTTTGCAGTTCTTTCCAGTCATTTGCAGCAGAGAACTGGAAGGAATGGCGGCCAAAGGCGGTGTTGGCTTTGGGGATGACCAGTGAGATATACAGTGGGGAGAACAAGTATTTGATACACTGACGATTTTGCAGGTTTTCCTACTTACAAAGCATGTAGAGGTCTGTCATTTTTATCATAGGTACACTTCAACTGTGAGAGACGGAATCTAAAACAAAAATCCAGAAAATCACATTGTATGATTTTTAAGTAATTAATTTGCATGTTATTGCATGACATAAGTATTTGATCACCTACCAACCAGTAAGAATTCCGGCTTTCACAGACCTGTTAGTTATTCTTTAAGAAGCCCTCCTGTTCTCCACTCATTACCTGTATTAACTGCACCTGTTTGAACTCGTTACCTGTATAAAAGATACCTGTCTACACACTCAATCAAACAAACTCCAACCTCTCCACAATGGCCAAGACCAGAGAGCTGTGTAAGGACATCAGGGATAAAATTGTAGACCTGCACAAGGCTGGGATGGGCTACAGGACAATAGGCAAGCAGCTTGGTGAGAAGGCAACAGCTGTTGGCGCAATAATTAGAAAATGGAAGAAGTTCAAGATGACGGTCAATCACCCTCGGTCTGGGGCTCCATGCAAGATCTCACCTCGTGGGGCATCAATGATCATGAGGAAGGTGAGGGATCAGCCCAGAACTACACGGCAGGACCTGGTCAATGACCTGAAGAGAGCTGGGACGACAGTCTCAAAGAAAACCATTAGTAACACACTACGCCGTCATGGATCAAAATCATGCAGCGCACGCAAGGTCCCCCTGCTCAAGCCAGCGCATATCCAGGCCCGTCTGAAGTTTGCCAATGACCATCTGGATGATCCAGAGGAGGAATGGGAGAAGGTCCTGTGGTCTGATGAGACAAAAATAGAGCTTTTTGGTCTAAACTCCACTCGCCGTGTTTGGAGGAAGAAGAAGGATGAGTACAACCCCAAGAACACCATCCCAACCGTGAAGCATGGAGGTGGAAACATCATTCTTTGGGGATGCTTTTCTGCAAAGGGGACAGGACGACTGCACCGTATTGAGGGGAGGATGGATGGGGCCATGTATCGCGAGATCTTGGCCAACAACCTCCTTCCCCCAGTAAGAGCATTGAAGATGGGTCGTGGCTGGGTCTTCCAGCATGACAACGACCTGAAACACACAGCCAGGGCAACTAAGGAGTGGCTCCGTAAGAAGCATCTCAAGGTCCTGGAGTGGCCTAGCCAGTCTCCAGACCTGAACCCAATAGAAAATCTTTGGAGGGAGCTGAAAGTCCGTATTGCCCAGCGACAGCCCCAAAACCTGAAGGATCTGGAGAAGGTCTGTATGGAGGAGTGGGCCAAAATCCCTGCTGCAGAGTGTGCAAACCTGGTCAAGACCTATAGGAAACGTATGATCTCTGTAATTGCAAACAAAGGTTTCTGTACCAAATATTAAGTTCTGCTTTTCTGATGTATCAAATACTTATGTCATGCAAATTAATTACTTAAAAATCATACAATGTGATTTTCTGGATTTTTGTTTTAGATTCCGTCTCTCACAGTTGAAGTGTACCGATGATAAAAATGACAGACCTCTACATGCTTTGTAAGTAGGAAAACCTGCAAAATCGGCATTGTTTCAAATACTTGTTCTCCCCACTGTACAAATGGGGTAAAAAATAAATAAATACAACAGAAAATATATATACAGTGTGTGCAAATGTAGCAAGTTATGGAGGTAAGGCAATAAATAGGCTATAGTGCAAAATAATTACAATTAGTATTAACACTGGAATGATAGATGTGCAAGAGATGATGTACAAATAGAGATACTGGGGTGCAAATGAGCAAGGAGTGAAGGAGGCTTTGTTGCGAAATAGGAAGCCGATTCTAGATTTAACTTTGGATTGGAGATGCTTAATGTGAGTCTGGAAGGAGAGTTTACGGTCTAACCAGACACCTAGGTATTTGTACTTGTCCACATATTCTAAGTCAGACCCGCCGAGAGTAGTGATTCAAGTCGGGCAGGCGGGTGCAAGCAGCGTTCGATTGAAGAGCATGCATTTAGTTTTAATAGCGTTTAAGAGCAGTTGGAGGCCACGGAAGGAGTGTTGTATGGCATTGAAGCTCATTTGGAGGTTTGTTAACACAGTGTCCAATGAAGGGCCAGATGTATACAAAATGGTGTCGTGATTGTGATTTTACCTTGACCTGAAGCATGCTTGGCTTTAGCAGCCTTCTTCATTTTCTGCAAGACTGTTCTGTCACAATCCAAAGCCTGTAAAACATACACAGAATTGTATTTTATGTTTCTGAAAACAGTTCCAAATATGTTTTATGAGCAGTGCATGACCCTAGGATGGCAACAAATGAATTCTTAGTGGTTGTAATGGGCTTTCTCCATTCCGATTAGTTCTCAACCAAACTAGGCTAAAACTGACAATGAAGTAGTCCAATTTGTAGAACTTTCATTTATTTAGCACTGTATCAAAATATCATTATGATGGTATTGTAAAAATCCATACCGGTATGTGTATCCATACTGGTATACCTTTAGGGGCAGTTTCCCGGACACAGATTAAGATTAGTTTTAGACTAAAAAACATTTTAAATGGAGATTCTCTATTGAGCTTGCTTTTTAGTCCAGGACTAGGATTTATTCTGTGTCCGGGAAACCGTCCCTAAAGGTATAGTGCAAGATTTGGCAATTAAGCCCCTTTTCTACTTACCCATAGTCAGATGAGCTCATGGATACCATCTTTATGTCTCTGCATGCTTTGAAGGTAGTTTCGTGAGCATGCTAGCGGTAGATTTCCAGTCATTGCGCTAATGCTAGTTAGCAACGGTTCGTGAAACTACTGTCAACTTCATTCAAACTGCACGCAGAGACATACAAAAACGGTATCCATGAGTTCATCTGACTCAGGGTAAGTAGAAAATGGGCTTACTTGCCAAAATCTCGCACTATCCCTTTAAAATAATAGCGCCCAGCCCTACAAGAATTCACTGCTCTTTTCCCCTTTTAACCATGAATTTCACCATATCACTATATATAAGCCCAACAATAAACCAGCGCAGCTAATCTGTGCATGGCTTGAAGATTGATGGCATCCGTATTCCCCAATCCCTGGGAAAAAAGTGGTGGCTGTGCAGAGGCTCGTGAACAGAAGGCTATGGTCAATGAAACATGTTTCTACCATTGCTTTTCTGCTCTACACAGCAAAATACAACCAATAAAAAAAGAGGCAATTTAACATGTCATAGCCTAATTCAGAAGACCAAACACATATTAGATTGTATTAGACTGGCCCAAACAAAAACATACACATGCACTAAGAATGTGACATAGTACGGTGTGTGTAGTATATTATTGTTTAAGATAAAACAATTCACCAAAAGACATGAGTCTGGCGGTGTGGCAAGATATTTACACTGCTCAAAAAAATTGAACACTAAAATAACACATCCTAGATCTGAATGAATGAAATAATCTTATTAAATACTTTTTTCTTTACATAGTTGAATGTGCTGACAACAAAATCACACAAAAATTATCAATGGAAATCAAATTTATCAACCCATGGAGGTCTGGATTTGATCCAACTTTGATGTAATGTCCTTAAAACAAGTCAAAATGAGGCTCAGTAGTGTGTGTGGCCTCCACGTGCCTGTATGACCTCCCTACAACGCCTGGGCATGCTCCTGATGAGGTGGCGGATGGTCTCCTGAGGGATCTCCTCCCAGACCTGGACTAAAGCATCCGCCAACTCCTGGACAGTCTGTGGTGCAACGTGGCGTTGGTGGATGGAGCGAGACATGATGTCCCAGATGTGCTCAATTGGATTCAGGTCTGGGGAACGGGCGGGCCAGTCCATAGCATCAATGCCTTCCTCTTGCAGGAACTGCTGACACACTCCAGCCACATGAAGTCTAGCATTGTCTTGCATTAGGAGGAACCCAGGGCCAACCGCACCAGCATATGGTCTCACAAGGGGTCTGAGGATCTCATCTCGGTACCTAATGGCATTCAGGCTACCTCTGGCGAGCACATGGAGGGCTGTGCGGCCCCCCAAAGAAATGCCACACCACACCATGACTTACCCACCGCCAAACCGGTCATGCTGGAGGATGTTGCAGGCAGCAGAACGTTCTCCACGGCGTCTCCAGACTCTGTCACGTCTGTCACATGTGCTCAGTGTGAACCTGCTTTCATCTGTGAAGAGCACAGGGCGCCAGTGGCGAATTTGCCAATCTTGGTGTTCTCTGGCAAATGCCAAACATCCTGCACGGTGTTGGGCTGTAAGCACAACCCCCACCTGTGGACGTCGGGCCCTCATACCACCCTCATGGAGTCTGTTTCTGACCGTTTGAGCAGACACATGCACATTTGTGGCCTGCTGGAGGTCATTTTGCAGGGCTCTGGCAGTGCTCCTCCTGCTCCTCCTTGCACAAAGGCGGAGGTAGCAGTCCTGCTGCTGGGTTGTTGCCCTCCTACGGCCTCCTCCACGTCTCCTGATGCACTGGCCTGTCTCCTGGTAGCGCCTCCATGCTCTGGACACTACGCTGACAGACACAGCAAACCTTCTTGCCACAGCTCGCATTGATGTGCCATCCTGGATGAGCTGCACTACCTGAGCCACTTGTGTGGGTTGTAGACTCCGTCTCATGCTACCACTAGAGTGAAAGCACCGCCAGCATTCAAAAGTGACCAAAACATCAGCCAGGAAGCATAGGAACTTAGAAGTGGTCTGTGGTCACCACCTGCAAAACCAGTCCTTTATTGGGGGTGTCTTGCTAATTGCCTATAATTTTCACCTGTTGTCTATTCCATTTGCACAACAGCATGTGACATTTATTGTCAATCAGTGTTGCTTCCTAAGTGGACAGTTTGATTTCACAGAAGTGTGATTGACTTGGAGTTACATTGTGTTGTTTAAGTGTTCCCTTTATTTTTTTGAGCAGTGTATAAAGCCTTGTTTATACCTGGTGCTAACGTGCGTCCTTTGTCCTGATCTTATCGTTGCAACTACACATGGTAGTAAAATGTGTCTCTTACCTCTCCACTGTGTCCGCATTGTGACCATATATCCCGGTCCCTCCCTGTATGCAAATTATTTGACAGCAATTCCTTCAAAATAATATTTATTTATTTATTTTAAAGACACATATTGATTCCATAAGTCAATGGTGTCACCTTTTAATGATTTTAGAAGGTGGGGTAATGATTTAAATGGTTTCACTGTTCAGGTCTGTCTATACTCGTAAGACATCCAGGCATAATGTGTGTCTATAGACTACCTCCGGAGGTGATCAGAAAGATCTGCAGACTGACCAAGGGCTGCAGACTGACTAAGGGCTACTACATTAAGGTGTCTGTAATAAAATAAATGTGGCAAAATGTAATGTAGACATGCATATCTACAGCTTCCAAAATATTTTTTACAATGGTGGGGGAGTGCCAAGATGGAGACAAGGTGGCTTCGACACAGCGCCCCCTATCAGTCATCTAGTGTATATATATAAATCATTGGTCATCTTTTTTTTATTTTTGTCATTTAGCAGACGCTCTTATCCAGAGCAACTTACAGTTAGTGAGTGCATACATTTTCATACTGGCCCCCCGTGGGAATCGAACCCACAACCCTGGCGTTGCAAACGCCATGCTCTACCAACTGAGCTACACAGGACTACTATTTTTAATGTAATTTTTATTTTATTGTATTTGTTTTTACATTTTTTTGTCATTTGGCAGACGCTCTTATCCAGAGCGACTTACAGGAGCAATTAGCGTTAAGTGCCTTGCTCAAGGGCACCAACAGATTTTTCACCTAGTCGGCTCAGGTATTAGAACCAGCGACCTTTCGGTTACTGGCACAACGCTCTTAACCACTAAGCTACCTGCCGTCATCTCTCAGCAGATATATATATATATATATAGATATATATATATATATATATATATATATATATATACACACACACACACACACACACACACACACACACAACCAGTCAAAAGTTTGAACATACCTACACATTCCACCTACACATCAAAACTATGAAATAACACATATGGAATCACGTAGTAACCAAAAAAAGTGTTAAACAAATCAAAATACATTTTATATTTGAGATTCTTCAAATAGCCACACTTTGCCTTGATGACAGCATTGCACACTCTTGGCATTCTGTTCTTCGGGACCTTCAATGCTGCAGAAATGTTTTGGTACCCTTTCCCCAGATCTATGCCTCGACACAATCCTGTCTCGGAGCTCTACAGACAATTCCTTCGACCTCATGGCTTGGTTTTTGCTCTGACATGCACTGTCAACTGTGGGACCTTATATAGACAGGTGTGTGCGCCTTTCCAAATCATGTCCAATCAATTTATTTTACCACAGGTGGACTCCAAGCAAGTTGTAGAAACATCTCAAGGATGATCAATGGAAACAGGATGCACCGGATTTCAATTTCGAGTTTCATAGTAAAGGGTCTGAATACTTATGTAGTATTAGCTTAATTGATCAGAAATCTAATTATATTCAACAAAATAATGTTGCAGGAATGCTAATCTTATCTGTTTCTAACAACAGAAACGATTTCAGAACAATCTGAGATGGTGGGTGTCATGGCTTGCTGAAATGACATGGAACGACACTCATTATACCTAGCTAGGTAACAACCTGTTAACTTGACAGTAGGTCTAGGCAAAGTTGATTGGCACAGGAAGAAAGGAAAAGGGTTTGCTACTCATGAGGCCTAATTATGTAATCTCTTTCTGGTGCTCCTTACATTCTGTTTGGTGTCTAACGTTTTTTTAAATTGGGAGCAGTGTGTGTGTGTGCGTGTGTGTGTGTGTGTGTGTGTGTGTGTATGAGAGTGACCGACAGAGAGAGTGTGTGAACTGAAGATTACATTTTGTACTGCCACAATGACATGCATTTATATCCTTCCTCCTGCCAAATCACAGGTAGGCCAAATCAGCCATTCTATGCAGTATTCTATTATACAGCCTTTTCTGCTTTGTGTTTCCTTTTTTGCCAAGGAAAATCTGGTATTGTAGTATCGCGATACTGGTATCATGACAATCCTACACTGGAGGCAATTTATGAACGCACCCTACATAACACGTGTCAAACTGATTCCATGGAGGCCCGAGTGTCTGCGGGTTTTCGCTCCATCCTTGTACTTGATTGATGAATTAAGGTCACTAATTAGTAAGGAACTCCCTTCACCTGGTTGTCTAGGTCTTAATTGAAAGGAAAAACCAAAAACCGGCAGACACTCGGCCCTCAGTGGAATAAGTTTGACACCCCTGCTATATAACATGATCAAATAATCCCCCTGATTATGTCATCTGCCAACCCACCATCCAAGCATTCCCCATTTAACCGGGGAAATCAAGGATTAGATGCCCCATACGCTTAAGGCCAGCCAAAACAACAGTCTTCACTGACAATAGCTGACAGCCACTTCTGACACATCTATGAGCAGACAAATGGAAATGCTGATCTGGGCTACAGTATATGCACATTAGATCCTGTGTCTATGAAAAAGATTATAAAAAGCATAAAAATAGCCTCTGATTTAGAGTGGAGATTGGATTCTGCAGACATTTTGTAGCGGAATGCCATGCCTGTTCCTGTGAATGAGTTCTATTGTTCCCCAGAGGCGGGCAGGAGGACAGTCCCGTCTTAACGGCATTTGTTTCAATTACTTCGTGACTGCACTAATCTAAAATGACCCAGAATGTCAGTGCAGGAAAGTCATGCTTGAGTTACCCCCTAGTCCCTAAGCTCCCCCTCAGGCAGTGGAAGTGAGAAGCTCTCCACACTTCCTAGGGTTCGGCTTGTCAAATGGTGCCTAAAACATTCAGCCAGGCCATGGAACAAGTTACACTGGTTTTCACTGCCTGGGTAAAATCAATGAGGAAGCCAAGCCCGAAAAAAAAAAGCCATGTTACAACCTGTGTGTTGTGATAATTGCATTGCTTGCTCTATAACCTGTTAGTTCATATGCCTTCAGAAAGTATTCACACCCCTTGCCTTTTTCCACATTTTGTTGTGTTACAGCCTGAATGTAAAATAGATTCCATTTAGTTTTTACAAATTACTAAAAAAGGAAAAGCTGAAATGTCTTGAGTCAATAAGTATTCAACCCCCTTGTTATGGCAAGCCTAAATGACTTCAGGAGTAAATATTTGTCACATAATAAAATGCATGGACTCACTCCCTCTGCAATAATAGTGTTTAACATGATTTTTGAATGACTACCTCATCTCTGTGCCCCACACATATAATTATCTGTAAGGTCACTCAATCGAGCAGTGAATTTCAAACACAGATTCAACCACAAAGACCAGGGAGGTTTTCCAATGCCTAGCAAAGAAGGGCACCTATAGTGGATGAGTAAAAATAAAACAGCAGACAGTGAAAATCCCTTAGAGCATGGTGAAGTTAGGAACTACACTTTGGATGGTGTATCAATACACCCAGTATTTGTATTTATTAGGGATCCCTATTTGCTGCTGCCAAGGCAGCAGCTACTCTTCCTGGGGTCCAAACATATTAAAACACTTACATTACATATAAAACAAAATATAAAACAGTACATCATATAACATTATTATACCACTACCTATCTACAATACAAAATGTTTAATACCACCATACAACAACATCACAATGTGTGTGTATGCATGTGTCTATACCTTTGTGTGTGTCTCTTCACAGTCCCTGTTGTTCCATAAGGTGTATTTTTACCTGATTTTTTAATCTGATTCTACTGCTTGCATCAGTTACCTGATATGGAATAGAGTTCCATGTAGTCATGGCTCTATGTAGTACTGTGCGCCTCCCATAGGCTGTTCTGGACTTGGGGACTGTGAAGAGACCTCTGGTGGCATGTCTTGTGGGGTATGCATGGGTGTCCAAGCTGTGTGCCAGTATTCCAAAACAGACAGCTCAGTACATTCAGCTTGTCAACACCTCTTACAAAAACAAGCAGTCAATCTCTCTTCCACTCTAAGCCAGGAGAGACTGACATGCATGTCATTAATGTTAGCTCTCCATGTACTTTTAAGGGCCAGCCATTCTGCCCTGTTCTGAGCCAACTGCTATTTTCCCAAGTCCCTCTTTGTGGCACCTGACCAAACTACTGAACAGTAGTCTATGTGCGCAAAACTACGGCCTGTAGGACCTGCCTTGTTGATAGTGTTGTTAAGAAGGCAGAGCAGCGCTTAATTATGGACATACTTCTCCCCATCTTAGCTACTGTTGTGTCAATATGCTTTGACCATGACAGTTTACAATCCAGGGTTACTCCAAGCAGTTTAGTCACCTCAACTTGCTCATTTTCCACATTATTCATTACGACATGAAGTTGGGGCTTAGGGTTTAGTGAATGATTTGACCCAAATACAATGCCTTTAGTTTTAGAAATATTTAGGACTAACTTATTCCTTGCCACCCATTCCGAGACTAACTGCAACTCTTTGTTAAGTGTTGCAGTTATTTCAGTTGCTGTAGTAGCTGACGTGTATAGTGTTGAATCATCCGCATACATAGACACACTGGCTTTACTCAAAGCCAGTGGCATGTCGTTAGTAAAGATGGAAAAAAGTAAGGGGCCTAGACAGCTGCCCTCGGGAATTCCTGATTATACCTGGATTAAGTTTGAAAGGCTTCCATTAAAGAACATCCTCTGTGTTCTGTTAGACAAGTAACTCTTTATCCACATTATAGCAGGTGGAGTAAAGCCATTACACATACGTTTTTCCAGCAGCAGACTAGGATCGATAATGTCAAAAGTAGCACTGAAGTCTAACAAAACAGCACCCACAATCTTTTTATCATCAATTTCTCTCAGCCAAATCATCAGTCATTTGTGTAAGTGCTGTGCTTGTAGAATGTCTTTCTCTATAAGCATGCTGAAAGTTTGTTGTCAATTTGTTTACTGTAAAATAGCATTGTATCTGGTCAAACACAATTTTTTCAAATAGTTTACTAAGGGTTGGTAACAGGCTAATTGGTCGGCTATTTGAGCCAGTAAAGGGGGCTTTACTATTCGTAGGTAGTGGACTGACTTTTGCTTCCCTCCAAGCCTTGGAGCACACACATTCTAGTAGGCTTAAATTGAAAATATGGCAAATATGAGTGGCAATATCGTCCGCTATTATCCATCCAAGTTGTCAGACCCCGGTGGCTTGTCATTGTTAATAGACAACAATAATATTTTCACCTCTTCCACACTCAGTTTACAGAATTCAAAATTATAATAATTGTCATTCATAATTTGGTCAGATATACTTGAATGTGTAGTGTCAGCAATTGTTGCTGGCATGTCCTGCCTACGTTTGCTAATCTTGCCAATGAAAAATCATTAAAGTAATTGGCAATATCAGTTGGTTTTGTGATGAATGAGCCATCTGATTCAATTAATGAGTTTGCCTTTTTTCCCAAAATGTCATTTAAGGTGCTCCAAAGCTTTTTACTATCATTCTTTATGTCATTTATCCTTGTTTCATAGTGTTGTTTCTTCTTTTTTTTTCCTGTACTGTTTGTAACTACCCTGGTAGGTTGACTGATAACCTGAACCAGGTTGCAGGCACTGGTTATAGTTTGAAGCGTTCTCTTGAGTGGTCAGCCTGATGAAAGCTAGTCAATATTTAAAATCACCCTGAAAGTATACCTCTCTATTGATATCACATACATTATCAAGCATTTCACACGTTATCCAGATACTGACTGTTAGCACTTGGTCTATAGCAGCTTCCCACCAAAATGGGCTTTAGGTGAGGCAGATGAACCTGTAGCCATATTACTTCAACAGTATTTAACATGAGATCCTCTCTAATCTTCACAGGAACGTGGTTCTGAATATAAACAGCAACACCTTCACCATTGGCATTTCTATACTTTCTGTAAATGTTATAACCTTGTATTGCTACAACTGTATCAAAGGTATCATCTAAGTGAGTTTCAGAGATAGTCAGAATATGAATGTAATCTGTTACTAGCAAATTATTGATTTCATGAACCTTGTTTCTTAAGCTACATATGTTAACGTTGGCTATTTTGAGCACTTTTCTTCTGGGATGCTTACTTGTTTTTATTGCTTTACTGGGAAGCTTAGCAGCAGTAGATGTGCTCATGTTCTTTATGTTAGTGCAGGGTGAGTTGCACACAGTGGACTTCCTCCTCAGGCACACCGGCTAAGTGCTAACAGTATAAATCTGGTTCTTAGGCACATGATTACTGCAAGCTGGGCTTGGGTCATTGCTAAGTCAATGTCTCAACGCAGCCTTATAATGCTGTGGAATCATTTGGGTTCCTGGATTCTTTGGGTGGATCCCATCCTCCTTATAAAACGTGTTTTGTTTCCAAAAGGTATCGGAATTGTCAACAAAAGTTACACCCATTGAGCTGAAATAATCACGTAGCCTGTTGTGAAGAGCAAGAATCCTGCTAAAGCGTTCAATGCCACGATTCAGAGCGGGCACAGGGCCAGATATTATGTTTTTTTTGTTCATGTCTAGCAGAGAGTCAATCAGCTCTTTAAAATCCAGTTTCAACTGTTCAGAGCTGCCCATCATAATGTCATTAAAACCCACATGGACTACGATAGAATCGATTTCCATGTCCTGACGTAGTACATTCGGGAGCAGCTTAGTAATGTAATTTACTCAAGCTCCGGGATAGGACATTGTTTTTGCACCAGGAACGGTCACATTTCTTACCATGGAGTTTCCCAAAATCACGGCTGGCGAGAAGGATGAGGAAATCCGCCCACTCCCACGCTTCACAGGGTGCAGGCCTCCGACAGATGGAGAAGCCCCGCTCGATCCAGAGCAGGGACGGAAGGTTGCCGACGTCGACTTCGAAATCGTAGTAGTAGGCACTGCGGCCGCAGACACCCCCAGCAACGAAGGTGCAGGAAGATCAGGCTCCAGGATGGCGACACTATTCATTGTTTGTATCCGCTCCGGGCCTCTCGTTGGGAGTGTAGACTGCTTTGCGGGAGGTCGCTGTCTTCGGCTTCCACGGCTCGTGACATGCGACCATCGTTAATTGCCTTTCTCCTCATGATGTGCTCCTTCGACGGCGCTATCAGATGGGGGAGCTCCGGGCAACCCTGGCCGGTCGGATAACGACAAACGAGAAGGCGGAGATGCATCCAACAAGCGTGAACGCCGTCCAGCCACCAGCGCAGAAAATGTCAACATTCCACTCTGCGTTTTCCCCAGTTTCTTACGTAGGCTGGCGACCTGCGTGATCAAGGAAGCCACCTCAAGCCTATAATCCTCGGTAAGCAAACAATTGCTGCATTGGAACTCCGAATGATCCGGTTTGTCCCAAAACAAAGCGTAATTGATACAGCTCCTACAGCGCTGGAACCGTTCATTTAGTTCTCCAGACAAAGAGGGCTCCATTGCAAAACTCATCTGGTACCAACTTTGTTAGCTTGATGGCTAGCAGCTTAGCGTCTCTGTCAAGCAGGCTTAAACCTCTCTCTTAAATGGGATTCCAGGACAAGAAATAGCGGTCCTAGCTGTTAAAAGCTAACCGCATCGTGGAATTCACGCAAAAACAAGTTATGCATTCGTATTTATGAATAGCATTTTTGCTCTAATCAATAAAATAACTTGCGGTAACTCTCCGTGGTTCTACATCAATAGTTGTTTAGTAGTCCAAAAATGTCGGAAACATTAACTTGCTTGACCATGCTGTAGGTCATGTAACTGTTTGTTACATGCAATATGCTTTGTGGACTTCACCGGACAGAGGTTGCTCTGGGGTTTTGTGATGAAACAAAGGTGTGGTTGAATTTATTCTGGCAGTGTCGTCTTATTGTCTCGGCTTTAGGCCTACAGTGCCTTCATAAAGTATTCATACCCCTTGACTTATTCCACATTGAGTGTATACTGCGCATATTCATTATTTATCATTGTTGAGTTACTCCTCTGGTGCCAATCAGATAGGCTATACTGTTGTTTGCTCAATTAAGTTGAGAATTTATAACTAAAAGACAAATTGGTCTTTTCATTGTCTTCTCTTTACAGCAATAACCATATGCTTTCCAAACTATATTTTTCCTGCGATTTTACTTTGAAATATTGCGATATGCCTGGCTTGGCCTCTACATTTCACAGACAGTCGCAACTCAACTATAATCTGCCCAAAATACCTTTCCATCCAACTGTAGGCAATATGATTTAAAACAAGCCACAACTTATTTATTAACACTAAAGCAGTAATTTTGACTGCTCATTAATTATATTTGTTATATTAATTAAGTCCTAAATACAACACATTGCTGTTGTTAGAATCGTAATATTACAAACAGAACTGGAGCTTTAACCAGTTTTAGGAGAGCATGTCATTATTTGAATGGGTTTCCCCATTGCCCCTCCTCCCGACAGTAGGGCCTGCTCCGCTCATTCTCCCAACATTGGAATGTGCAGTGCCCAGTTGATAATCACGTCGATAATTGCCTCGAAACTGAACATAAACTATACAGAAACAAATTTCACACATATAACAACAGATTAAATCAATGAAAGAGTGAGAACGGGTGTGTTGATGAGCAAGGGGAAGCGAACGATGCATAATTATGTAAATCACCAATTGTGACCTTTCTATTTTATTGGTATATTCTAATTATAATCTCAAAACGGAACGTACCCTATATCAGTCCACCAAATCCAAGCAGTCTTAATAGTCTACTCTGGCCTACTTGGAGTGCACAGTGAGAACATGCGTAATTTACAATGCCAAGAATACCAAAACAAATGAAAGCACATGCTGCATTAGTGCTACTACAAGATCTGAATGAAAGCGACTCAGATGGTGGGGAAGAAAGTAATCATGACATCTCTGATGATTATTCTTCTCATTCTGAGCCTCAGCCTAAACCTACAACCCTGAGGACTAAGCACAAATAAGACAGAACGGTATGCACTGAGCAGGTGCCAGCGCCACCACCAAATTAAAGGTGAGACAGAAGAGAGGAAGGGACAGCACCATTTGGGAAAATATCCACATCAGGTAGCAGGTGAGCGAATGACAGAATGTGGTGTTGAGGCTGGTGGAACCATATGTTGGCAAGGGGAGAAATGTCACCATGGACAATTTCTTCCCTTCACGGTCATTGGCGAACAAGTTGCTTGGAAATAAAACAAGCGTAGTCGGCACCATGAACAAAGCGAGACGGCAGCCCCCTCCCGCAAAATAAGGCACCCGCACAGCCGTTGTACTCCACAATGGTGCTGAAGAATGACAACGCAACACTCACACAAATTACTGATGATTGGCTGAGAGAAATTGATGATACAATGATTGTGGGGGCTGTCTTGTTACACTTCAGTGCAGCTTTTGACATTATTGATCATAGTCTGCTGCTGGAAAAACTTGTGTTACGGATTTACACCCCCTGCTATAATGTGAATAAAGAGTTACTTGTCTAACAGAACACAGAGGGTGTTCTTTAATGGAAGCATCTCAAACATAATCCAGGTTGAATCAGGAATTCCCCAGGGCAGCTGTTTAGGCCCCTTACTTTTTATCTTTACTAACGACATGCCACTGGCTTTGAGTAAAGCCAGTGTGTCTATGTATGTGGATGACTCAACACTATACACTACTGCAACTGAAATGACTGCAACACCTAACAAAGAGATGCAGTTAGTTCTGGAATGGGTAGCAAGGAATAAGTTAGTCCTAAATATTTCTAAAACTAAAAGCATTGTATTTGGGACAAATCATTCACTAAACCCTAAACCTCAACTACATCTCGTAATGAATAATGTGGAAATTGAGCAAGTTGAGGTGAATAAACTGCTTGGAGTAACCCTGGATTGTAAACTGTCATGGTCAAAACATATTGATACAACATTAGCTAAGCTGGGGAGAAGTCTGTCCATAATAAAGTGTTGCTCTGCCTTCTTAACAACACTATCAACTAGACAGGTCCTACAGGGCGTAGTTTTGTCGCACCTAGACTACTGTTCAGTAATGTGGTCAGGTGCCACAAAGAGGGACTTAAGAAAATTGCAGTTGGCTCAGAACAGGGCAGCACGGCTGCCCTTAAAAGTACACAGAGAGCTAACATTAATAATATGCATGTCAATCTCTCATGGCTCAAAGTGGAAGAGAGATTGACTTCATCACAACTTGTATTTGTGAGAGGTATTGACATGTTGAATGCACCAAGCTGTCTGTCTGAACTACTGGCACACAGCTCGGATACCCATGCATACCCCACAAGACATGTAACCAGAGGTCTCTTCACAGTCCCCAAGTCCAGAACAGACTATGGGAGGCGCACAGTACTACATGGAACTCTATTCCACATCAGGTAACTGATGCAAGCAGTAGAATCAGATTTAAAAAACAGGTTGGGGTGGATGTTTTGGATCAGATGGCACGGCTGTACTCTGTGAAAGGAAACACTCGCAGCTGGCCTGTTGCTGCGTTCTACAACATGCTTGACTAGGGTGCTATCAACGCACACGTGTTGTTCAAGCACTGCATGAACAACACCATGCCCAGGAGAGACTTCATCATGAGTCTGGCATAAGTGCTACGTGAGAGACATATGAGGGCCAAGGCAGCAGCAAAGATTCCACACAAGCCTTTGCGCAAGTCAAATTGCGCACAGCTCCCGGGGAGGTGACAGTGCCAGGTGGCCAGATTACCAAAGAACAGAACCCAAGACACCTGTGTCGCCTGCAAGCAACCTTTTTGTGGGAAGTGTGTCAAGCAAGTGAAAGTGGCGAAGATATGTGTGGAGTTAGGCCAAGGGATAACGGCTAAATTAAATCCAACTCATGCCACTGCGTGAAAACGCACCCCTGTAAGCACGAGCTGACAATAATTAACTATTTTTGACTGCTGTCATATTGACACATTAATTATAATGCCATTATTGCTTTTGTGCTGATATTCACTATTTATCAAGCACACTTGGCGCTTATGATGTTTAGGCTACCGTTTTCATCATTTGACCACACATTTTGCTGACCGTACGTCTTTGTGGTTGGGGTATTTTGTAAAAAATCTTTATTAAAAGAAACTGTTACCATGTTCCAACACATATGGTTTCTGTTTCATAGTTGTAACAAAGGCATGCCACGAATAAAATTGATTTAACAGTTGAATTTGTGTTTTTACATATAGCCTACAGTAAAAAACTAATGAAAATGCAATTTTGTTATTTAAAATGAAAAAAAACAAATATCTTAATGTTACCTAACACCTTCATGAACAGAACCAAATAATTATTTTAGAGATAGTGTATATAAAATGTAGTAATTACACTGTTAGAATGTTGCAGTCAGAATGACTGCTCATTAGCTTGAAGGGGGGGAGGGTCCCTCGAGGCCCAGCGGTACTAATGTTAAAAGAAGCTAATAATCCTTTATGGCCACATCATGCTTTTGTAGACTATTTTGAATTATTTTATTTCTGTATAGACAAGAGTAGGCTAATTAGGCTATATAATTTTAGCAATTTAATTCAATTTACATTAGGAAAATCTTAACTTCCCCTAGCCTTATGGACACGCTGCCCATGCTTGCCTATTGAAAACGTAACTGCACGTTGCCTCCATTCGTTATTCGAGTACAGGCTACAGACAGCGTTTTTTATTGTGGGCCATTCTAAATCAAAAATAATTCCACCCATAACAAACCCATTGTTAAAAACATTACCTCTGGGGCCTCCCGAGTGGTGCAGCGGTCTAAGACACTGCATTACAGTGCTTGAGGCTTCACTACAGACCCGGGATCCCACAATTGGCCCAGCGTCGTCCGTGTTAGGGGAGGGTTTGGCCGGCCGGGATGTCCTTGTCCCATCACGCTCTAGCGACTCCTTGTGGTGGGCCGGGTGCCTGCAAGCTGACCTCGGTCGCCAGTTGTACAGTGTTTCCTCCGACACATTGGTACGGCTGGCTTCCGTGTTAAGCGAGCAGTGTGTCAAGAAGCAGTGTGGCTTGGCAGGGTCGTGTTTCGGAGGACACATGGCTCTCGACCTTCACCTCTCCCGAATCCATATGGGTGTTGCAGCGATGGGACAAGACTAACTACCAATTGGATATCACGAAATTGGGACGAAAAAGGGGTAAAAAACATTCCTCTGATGTATATGGGATGGCAAATACAGCATAGCCTAATCTCTGAGCTGGTCACAAACAGCTGTCCAGCATTTATGATCATCGACTAATCATGGATAGATATACAGTAAGCCTAAACTAAATAACTGTTTTATGATGGTTTAAGCATCTTAATCTTTAAAATAACTGCCAGATATTGTTTTAAAAAACAGCTATATGGGCCTTAATAGCCTTCTATTATGATAACTAGCTTGAATCAAAATCATAAAAACTGCAGTAGTGTTGATGACTATTATAAAAATCACTTTATTGAATTGATATCTAGGCTAGATAAATGGACTTGACAAAGTTGTGTTGTCATTTTTCAATGCCATAGGCGTATTTGCCTAAATGGTTAATTTCACCACTTTCCTAATGAATCGACTGAGCTACAGCAGTCTATTTACTGTTGAGTATAGTGGTAGAATTACGTCGTCGGTCCCACAATAAAAGCAGTGGCAATGGTTTCAATGGCAACATAAATAGGACGTTTTGCTTGTACACCATCATATAATAGTAGTGGTTAGTATTATGGTTATTGATATGGAATACATTTGAATGTTTTTCCTCGCGTTCCATATAATGACCACGAGCGCCACAAGGAATCATTTGATAAACAAAGGACATCACCACATGTAGATGTTTTTACGCATATTGGTGATCTCTGATGCAACATTGAGCCTTTCATGAGAAAAGCCATGCGAATGCATTGTTGAATTAAATTAATCCATGAACAAACGAGAAAAAAGATGCGGCCGACACAAAGAAAGCCGTCAGGCGCTTTGTCTACTACCCCAGTCCATAGATTGAGCGATAGTTGGTTGATGCCTGAATTGCATAGCACACCTTTGTACTGTGCACGTTACGTTATCCTGGCAAGCCTCCCAAAAAGTCCCATTACTGTAGTCGTTTCTGTATCGAAGTGGCATGAAAAGAGTGTTTCTCAACTGATAACAGATTATGATAGCCATAATGTAAAGAAACAATTAACTTACCTCTTCGATGTTGTTTACAGCGTTTCTACAACTTGACATTTTGGTGGTGAAGGACGAGGTTGTTGGAGAGCTATAGTCCTCCAAGGTCTCGGCGATAAACCCATCGACAGAGATAAACTCTGGCATTTTGATCTTAAAAAGAGCACGGAATTTAATCAAAAAATGTACTTGAATTCACAACGTGATAGCCTAAACATGCGCCGTTTATTAGGCTAAGTAAGTAATGTTAATGTTTATCCTTTCGACAACCCATCTGAAATCCATACAACATTTGAAAGGAGGAAGGAACTGACGCTACACTCCTCTGTGAGAGTGTGTGTGTGTGCGTGCGTGCGTGCATCATCGTCAGACTCGCATGCCCGAACACGCTCCTTCATGGTTCATTTGTGGTTGTAGGCGCTCAACGGAGTGACTAGCCTACCTTCAATATAGCATTTTTTGAGTGGAGAAAAATTCACCACAAATCACATTGTAATGACCTTGGCCTATATCATAAACACTTTCCCACAATTTCCTTTTTTCAGGCTTCTTTTGTAGACTAATCTTTGCCGTTCATTAGGTATAACTCCATTGATCATAACTCACATGATATCAAGGTAATTTTAAAGGGGAATTTCAACCTGGGGGACCCCTGGGTTTGTTTTGATCATGTCAGAGGGATTTCTAGGTCAGTGAAATGTGTTTCACACATAATTAGCCACTAAGAGGGGCTTCACATGTCTTTCAGCAAACATCGGCAGATTCATTGCTAAATATACAAGGTGAGAAAAAAAAGTCCAGTCTCTGAAAGGCTGCAATGGTGCTGAGTGCTCTGGCCTGTCCCTCCCCCAAGGCAGGCATTTTTGAAAGGGAAGCGGACACACAACCAAAAATCCTTTGGGCAAAACTGAAAGAACTGACCAGACCATAATGGCTTCAAATGATTCCTCTCATCAACTGTGGCGTGTATTCATGGAGGCCAAGGGATGCCAGGCTTCCCCAAAAAATGGACAAAGAAAAAACAAAACAAAATAATGTATCTTTAGTCTCTCTGTGTTTCATACATTTCCTTCAGTTCACAAGAGGCTGAATGTTTCTCACCGGCGAAAGCATCCGAGCGAACAAAACAGCGCCCTTCTGTCTCAGAATGTGTAGCGTATCTATCTGATGCTGTCTGTTCAGAAAGAGTATGACATTGTTGCCACCCGTAGCTTTGCGAGAATTTGGCCTCCCTTGATAAAAAATATATAAAATAATAGCCAATCAGCGTTGCATTAAACTGAGTGAGCTGAGCTGTGAATGGTCCTGGCGCACCAAAAAAAAAAGTGTCAAGAGAAGCCAGTTTGGATTAGGCTTCAGACCAATCATATCACAAGCCAAACGTTATTATTGACAGAAAAAAACTTGAACTGTTGCATCTCGTTGTGTGTTGTGGCTAGCTAGCTAGCTAAAATCGTCCCTTTCCTAAATTAACCATCAATGGAGATAGGGATTTGAACTTGTGGTATTTCTTAATTCTCCGTACTGGCCAATGATTATAACCGCGATTCTGATCCAACCATAAATTCATACATTGTGCCCCTGGCCTGAGAGGTTTGAAGTTCAACATGTAGCTAGATGTAGTATGCTAATGTTAACTAGATGGCCTGGCATTGCCCATGAAAGGAAGTTAGGCTAGTGAGCAAGTATTTTAGCCAGTTAGCCTAGGACAACAAAAACTAAAAGCATGTACTGTATGACAGAGTCCTAGACCGTTTAGTCAACATAAAAGATGAGGATGGCATTGGCATTTCTCTACAAGTAGGGTAGGTCAACATGTTTCTTCTACTTGCACGCATGCTCGCACACACACCACACAGAGAGAAATCAGTACCATGGACAGCCACATCATATTTACCTTACGTTGATTGGACTAAATCATTTTTGGTATATTTTAGTTGTCACTGTATTAGACTAAGCATAGGTGATTCGATGAAGTTGAAATGTTGAAGTTGGAATGGTGCTGGAATAGTGGAGGCAGCTCCTGTTTTCTTTGCGACTTGCGGTAAATCAATATTTGTTTAGTAGTCCAAAAATGTTGGAAACATTACCTTGCTTGACTATCCTTAGGTCATATAACTGTTTGTTACATGCAATATGTTTTGTGGACTTCACTGAACAGATGTTGCTCTCCGGTTTTGTAATGAAACAAAAGTGTGGTTGAATCTATTCTGCCACTGTGTCTTCTTATTGTCTCGGCCTTAGGCCTATATATCACGGTGTCAATGCATATGAACTAACAGGTTATAGAGCAAACAACACAATTATCTTTTTATTTTGCCCACGCACCGCTACTGCTCATCAACTCGAATTTGACGATGAAGCATTTTTTGATTTTCTATTAGCTACATGGTGACCTTCATCCATACATGTTTCAACCAGAATATAGCGAAAAGGAAGCTCAGCTACAGCCGATGACAGCACCAGGAGGGCAGGTGAAAAATACGGTGGCTAAGTAAGTTATTTTTCATGCAAGCCAGATAGCTAGCTACCTAGCTAACTTTAGTTTGTCTACTGAAACCCATATTATGTATTGCTGGTTAACATACTACTCTGTTACAGTGGGGGAAATCTAATTATTTTTCAGTTTGCTAACTTAGGTAGCTAGCTAAGTTATCTAAACAACTACCGGTAGCCATAACTATTACTAAAAAGATAAGTGGTTTTACAATTGGAGATCTATTGTATATATAGTATAGATATGTAGATATGGCTACTAAACAGCAAGCTACAACTTTACAACCAGCCACCTAATGCTAGTTTTACCAGCAAACGTTAGCACGTGAATGGAGTTGGCTAGCTAATTAGCCTGGTGCTAACTTGGTATGCGCTACACCTGTCATTTGTAACTTGTTAGCACGATACACCCTATGGCGCACAATACTTATTTTTCTCCATGAAGCAATCCAACAATGTGTATGCTGCCATTTTGTCTATTTCAAGTCTTCTCTCATTGGTCGAGACAGGTGTCTGTCATAATGACATGCGGCACTTTCGGGTGGACACTCACGTGTCTCGATCAATGAGAGAAGATTTGAAATAGACAAGATGGCGGCATACACATTGTTGGATTACTTCCAGTAATGGATACCAAAAATATTTGGTTAAATCACATTATCTTGTGTAGCAATCTGTAGCTACAGTTCTCCGCACTTTACTACACCTGAGACACTCAGACAAATTGAACTATACTACACTTTTCATGCTGTATTTTTTGTACTTTTACCCCTTTTTCTCCCCTATGGACTCGGGAGAAGCGAAGGTCGAGAGCCATGCGTCCTCCGAAACACGACCCTGCCAAGCCGCACTGCTTCCTGACACACTGCTCGCTTAACCCGGAAGCCAGCCTCACCAATGTGTCGGAGGAAACACTGTCCAGCTGGCGACTGAAGTCAGCTTGCAGGCGCCCGGCCCGCCACAAGGAGTCGCTAGAGCGCGATGGGACAAGGAAATCCCGGCCGGCCAAACCCTCCCCTAACCCAGACGACGCTGGGCCAATTGTGTGCCGCCTCATGGGTCTCCTGGTCACGGCCAGCTGTCACACAGCCTGGGATCGAACCCAGATCTGTTGTGCCTTAGACCGCTGCACCACTCGGGAGGCCCCATACTGTATATTTTTTATGTTACTTTTACCATTTAACATTGTTGTTGAATACCCAGTTCTCCTTTTGAGTTAGCATTAAATAGTGTACACTCCCCTGTATTTTAGAATTTGAAAAATAAACATTATTTGGATATACTGTATCTGAATGTCTAACATCTGTTCAATTCTACAGAACCCTGTATAGCTTACTGTATATAAATATATTCTGTGAATCCATAAAGGAAAACAAATTTAGAAGATTGATAGAAAATATCCATGTTTATTTTATGGTGTAGCACTCGTAGACCTTCTTAACCACCAACTGTTTGGACCTCTTGCAGAAGATTTGCTGGTAATGCATGTCTCCTGGAACGACATGGTTGTGGTGTTAGCATTTTACACTTTTTATGGAAGGGCAACACGCCTTTGTTGGTAAAGGTGTTAACCGAATGAACCATACTGTAACGGTTTAGAGACAGGCTAGTGTATTGTTTAGGGACAATGAGGGATATTGGGAGCTGCTTTTGAGAGGAAAGCTCAGTCAACAAAGTGAATGGGCTGAGGGCCTGCAGAAGGTGTGAAAAGTCATAGGAGGTCAGTTCTTACACAGTATGTATTGTTGTGTATGGGAGATTGAGGAGAAATGGCACCTCTCAATCGTTCTCATACACAATACTTTTATCGCAAAAACCAACCCTGCACAACCAAAACCCCTTTCCTCATCTCAAATATCTGTCTGTAAACATCCCCCAGCCCATTGACTTTGACAGATCATTCTTGTCAATAATAGCCCTTGGCAGGGGATTTTTGTAGACATGTCTTTGTATTGTGTTTTGAGAATCTGCAGAGAGAAGAATGAGGTGGTTGTGTCATTACTGTTGTAGTCTTGATTGTATACCTTTCAGTGTCCCTTGCAGGTTTCTGTCCAACAATCTTGGTATGCTCCATAACCGCAAGGTGTGTCCGCTCCCTCATGCTCGTGTACCCAGAATGCTGCCGCTTTGGGGTATTTTTCAGCAGGGCGCTGTGGAAGGACTCCAAATAACCTGAGTTTTACAAAGAGAAAAAGGTAAAAAGAGAAAAGGGGTAGACTAAATTGATTACATGGTCTGGAAATTAGTCTGTGGTCCTCCGACTACCTCTAACCCCATAACACAAACACTACCCAAATCATGTTTATGCCATGCTAACTGTAAATTGAGCTATCTTAGATGTCAGCTTGTAAATATTTTTGTCAACTTACCCTAAAGAATCCAAGATGGCGTAGTAGTGCAGTCCTGTTTTTGTCGTGTGTCTGTAAATAGCCTGTAAATACCCTGTTTTTTTTGTATTTTTCGTACATATTTCCCTATCAGACTTTTCATCCTTCTACAAAATATACTTTCCTGCAACCCGCCTCACTCAATGTGGAACGGATTCTTGACTTACCTTTTATCTAGAATCTCCAGTTGAAACTAGCTAGCCAGCTAACTAGCTACTTGCTATTAGCCACAGTTAGCGGTATTTCACCCAGAACATTGGATTTTTCTGCCGGAATAATTTAATCACGTTACGACGTCGACCACGAAGATTCCATCTGCTAGCCCCGGCCCGCTAGCACACGCTAGCCGTGGCCTCTTGCTCACTAGTGCTTTAGCAGCCCCCGAACTACCTCCGAACTATCCTATTGCTGTTCACCGGACCTTATGATAACTCAGCTATACAGCTGATGTCTGCTGGACTGTTCCTTTTTACGGTACTGCATCCTGTTTATGTTTAGCCTCAGCCCAAACTGTGTCGTCATAACCAGCTGTTGTCTTAGCTCTCTCAAATTACACCTGTGATTGCTTTATGCCTCTCTCCCTTGTCAATATGGTTAGCTTATTGTTGTTTCGGTTATTTCTAATTTTACTATTTCACTGTAGATCCCCCAGCCCAGCTAAACCTGCCTTAGATAGCTCCTTTGTCCCACCCCCCATACGCGCGGAGACCGACTCAATTGGTGCCTCCAGTGATGCTATCTCTTTCATTGTTACCCAACGCTTACATTTACCTCCACTTTACTCATATCCTTCCATATCCTTGTCTGTACATAATGCCCTGAATCTTTTCTACAACGCCCGGAAATCTGCCCCCTTTATTCTATGTACCCAACGCACTAGAAGACCAGTTCTTAAAGCCTTTAGCCGTATCCTTATTCTAGTCCTCCTCTGTTCCTCTGGTGATGTAGAGGCTAACCCAGGCCCTGCAGCCCTCAGTATCACTCCTACTCCCCAGGCGCTATCATTTGCTGACTTCTGTAATCGCAAAAGTGTTGGTTTCTTGCACGTAAATATCAGAAGTCTTCCTACTTCCTAAGTTTGAGTTATTCACTGCGTTAGCACACTCCGCCAACCCTGATGTTCTAGCAGTTTCTGAATCCTGGATTAGGAAGGCCAGCAAAAATTCAGAGATTTCCATCCCCAACTACAACGTTTTCCGTCTAGATAGAACTGCCAAAGGGGGCGGAGTTGCAATCTACTGTAGAGATAGCCTGCAGAGCTCTATCATACTATCCAGGTCTGTGCCCAAACAGTTTGAGCTTCTACTTCTAAAAATCCACCTTTCCAGAAATAAGTCTCTCACTGTTGCCGCTTGCTACAGACCCCCCTCAGCCCCCAGCTGTGCCCTGGACAGCATATGTGAATTGATTGCCCCCCATTTATCCTCAGAGTTCGTACTGCTTGGTGACCTAAATTGGGATATGCTTAACACCCCGGCCATCCTACAATCCAAACTAGATGCCCTCAATCTCACACAAATTATCAACGAACCTACCAGGTACAACCCTAAATCCGTAAACATGGGTACCCTCATAGATATCATCCTGACTAACTTACCCTCTAAATACACCTCCGCTGTCTTCAACCAGGATCTCAGCGATCACTGCCTTATTGCTTGCGTCCGTAACGGGTCCGCGGTCAAACGACCACCCCTCATCACTGTCAAACGCTCCCTAAAACACTTTAGCGAGCAGGCCTTCCTAATTGACCTGGCCCAGGTATCCTGGATGGATATAGATCTCATTCCGTCAGTAGAGGATGCCTGGTTGCTTAGAGGGGCGGCAGGTAGCTTAGTGGTTAAGAGCGTTGTGCCAGTAACCGAAAGGTCGCTGGTTCTAATCCCTGAGCCGACTAGGTGAAAAATCTGTCGATGTGCCCTTGAGCAAGGCAATTAACCCTAATTGCTCATGTAAGTCGCTCTGGATAAGAGCGTCTGCTAAATGACTAAAATGTAAAAATGTTTAAAAGTAATTTCCTCTCAATCTTAAATAAACATGCCCCATTCAAAAAATACAGAACCAAGAACAGATAGAGCCCCTGGTTCTCCTCAGACTTGACTGCCCTTGACCAGCACAAAAACATCCTGTGGCGTACTGCATTAGCATCAAATAGCCCCCGCGATGTGCAACTTTTCAGGGAAGTTAGGAACCAATATACAGTGGGGAAAAAAAGTATTTAGTCAGCCACCAATTGTGCAAGTTCTCCCACTTAAAAAGATGAGAGAGGCCTGTAATTTTCATCATAGGTACACGTCAACTATGACAGACAAAATGAGAAAAATATTTCCAAAAAATCACATTGTAGGATTTTTTATGAATTTACTTGCAAATTATGGTGGAAAATAAGTATTTGGTCAATGACAAAAGTTTCTCAATGCTTTGTTATATACCCTTTGTTGGCAATGACACAGGTCAAATGTTTTCTGTAAGTCTTCACAAGGTTTTCACACACTGTTGCTGGTATTTTTGCCCATTCCTCCATGCAGATCTCCTCTAGAGCAGTGATGTTTTGGGGCTGTCGCTGGGCAACACAGACTTTCAACTCCCTCCAAAGATTTTCTATGGGGTTGAGATCTGGAGACTGGCTAGACCACTCCAGGACCTTGAAATGCTTCTTACGAAGCCACTCCTTCGTTGCCCGGGCGGTGTGTTTGGGATCATTGTCATGCTGAAAGACCCGGCCACGATTCATCTTCAATGCCCTTGCTGATGGAAGGAGGTTTACACTCAAAATCTCACGATACATGGCCCCATTCATTCTTTCCTTTACACGGATCAGTCGTCCTGGTCCCTTTGCAGAAAAACAGCCCCAAAGCATGATGTTTCCACCCCCATGCTTCACAGTAGGTATGGTGTTCTTTGGATGCAACTCAGCATTCTTTGTCCTCCAAACACGACGAGTTGAGTTTTTACCAAAAAGTTATATTTTGGTTTCATCTGACCATATGACATTCTCCCAATCCTCTTCTGGATCATCCAAATGCACTCTAGCAAACTTCAGACGGGCCTGGACATGTACTGGCTTAAACAGGGGGACACGTCTGGCACTGCAGGATTTGAGTCCCTGGCGGCGTAGTGTGTTACTGATGGTAGGCTTTGTTACTTTGGTCCCAGCTCTCTGCAGGTCATTCACTAGGTCCCCCCGTGTGGTTCTGGGATTTTTGCTCACCGTTCTTGTGATCATTTTGACCCCACGGGGTGAGATCTTGCGTGGAGCCCCAGATCGAGGGAGATTATCAGTGGTCTTGTATGTCTTCCATTTCCTAATAATTGCTCCCACAGTTGATTTCTTCAAACCAAGCTGCTTACCTATTGCAGATTCAGTCTTCCCAGCCTGGTGCAGGTCTACAATTTTGTTTCTGGTGTCCTTTGACAGCTCTTTGGTCTTGGCCATAGTGGAGTTTGGAGTGTGACTGTTTGAGGTTGTGGACAGGTGTCATTAATACAGGTAACGAGTGGAGGACAGAGGAGCCTCTTAAAGAAGAAGTTACAGGTCTGTGAGAGCCAGAAATCTTGCTTGTTTGTAGGTGACCAAATACTTATTTTCCACCATAATTTGCAAATAAATTCATAAAAAATCCTACAATGTGATTTTCTGGAAAGAAAAATCTCAATTTGTCTGTCATAGTTGACGTGTACCTATGATGAAAATTACAGGCCTCTCTCATCTTTTTAAGTGGGAGAACTTGCACAATTGGTGACTGACTAAATACTTTTTTCCCCCACTGTACACAAGCAGTCAGGAAAGCAAAGGCTAACTTTTTCAAACAGAAATTTGCATCCTGTAGCACTAACTCCAAAAAGTTTTGGGACACTGTAAAGTCCATGGAGAATAAGAGCACTTCCTCCCAGCTGCCCACTGCACTGAGGCTAGGAAACACTATCACCACCGATAAATCTACAATAATCGAGAATTTCAACAAGCATTTTGCTACGGCTGGCCATGCTTTCCACCTGGCTACCACTACCCCGGCCACCAACTCTGCACCCTCCGCTGCAACTTGCCCATGCCCCCCCCTTCTCCTTCACACAAATTCAGACAGCTGATGTTCTGAAAGAGCTGCAAAATCTGGACCTACAAATCAGCTGGGCTAGACAATCTGGACCCTTTCTTTCTAAAACTAGCCGCCGAAATTGTCGCAACCCCTATTACTAGCCTG
>NW_028157672.1:0-32500 GCF_964263955.1 Coregonus lavaretus
TGGGAAAATCCTCTGCATTATCATTAACAGCAGACTAGTTCATTTCCGCAGTGAAAACAATGTACTGAGCAAATGTCAAATTGGCTTTTACCAAATTACCGTACGACAGACCACGTATTCACCCTGCACACCCTAATTGACAAACAAACAAACCAAATCAAAGGCAAAGTCTTCTCATGCTTTGTTGATTTCAAAAAGCTTTTGACTCAATTTGGCATGAGGGTCTGCTATACAAATTGATGGAAAGTGGAGTTGGGGAAAAACATACGACATTATAAAATCCATGTACACAAACAACAAGTGGTGCGGTTTATAATTGGCAAAAAAACACACACATTTCTTTCCAGAAGGCCGTGGGGTGAGACAGGGATGCAGTTTAAGCCCCACCGTCTTCAACATATATATCAACGAATTGGCGAGGGCACTAGAACAGTCTGCAGCACCCGGCCTCACCCTACTAGAATCTGAAGTCAAATGTCTTCTATTTGCTGATGATCTGGTGCTTCTGTCACCAACCAAGGAGGGCCTACAGCAAGCACCTAGATCTTCTGCACAGATTCTGTCAGACCTAGGCCCTGACAGTAAATCTCAGTAGACAAAAATAATGGTGTTCCAAAAAAGGTCCAGTTGCCAGGACCACAAATACAAATTCCATCTAGACACCGTTGCCCTAGAGCACACAAAAAACTATACATACCTCAGCCTAAACATCAGCGCCACAGGTAACTTCCACAAAGCTGTGAACGATCTGAGAGGACAAGGCAAGAAGGGCCTTCTATGCCATCAAAAGGAACATAACATTGACATACCAATTAGGATCTGGCTAAAAATACTTGAATCAGTTATAGAACCCATTGCCCTTTATGGTTGTGAGGTCTGGGGTCCGCTCACCAACCAAGAATTCACAAAATGAGACTCTGCATGCAGAATTCTGCAAAAACATCCTCGTGTACAACGTAAAACACCAAATAATGCATGCAGAGCAGAATTAGGCCAAAACCCGCTATTTATCAAAATCCAGAAAAGAGCCGTTAAATTCTATAACCACTTAAAGGAAGCGATTCCCAAACCTTCCATAACAAAGCCATCACCTACAGAGAGATGAACTTGGAGAAGAGTCCCCTAAGTAAGCTGGTCCTGGGGCTCTGTTCACAAACACAAACAGACCCCACACAGCCCCAGGACAACAACAACAACAACAACAACACAATTAGACCCAACCAAATCATGAGAAATACAAAAGAGAATTACTTGACACATTGGAAAGAACAAACAAAAAACAGAGCAAACTAGAATGCTATTTGGCCCTAAACAGAGAGTACACAGTGGCAGAATACCTGACCACTGTGACTGACCCAAACTTAAGGAAAGCTTTGACTATGTACAGACTCAGTGAGCATAGCCTTGCTATTGAGAAAGGCCGCCGAGGCAGACCTGGCTCTCAAGAGAAGACAGGCTATGTGCACACTGCCCACAAAATGAGGTGGAAACTGAGCTGCACTTCCTAACCTCCTGCCAAAAGTATGACCATATTAGAGACACATATTTCCATCAGATTACAGCGATCCACAAAGAATTCGAAAACAAACCTAATTTTGATAAACTCCCTATCTACTGGGTGAAAAACAACAGTGTGCCAACACAGCTGCAAGATTTGTGACCTGTTGCCACAAGAAAAGGGCAACCAGTGAAGAACAAACACCATTGTATATACAACCCATATTTATGTTTATTTATTTTCCCATTTGTACTTTAACTATTTGCACATTGTTACAACACTGTATATATACATAATATGACATTTGAAATGTCTTTATTCTTTTGAAACTTCTGAGTGTAATGTTTACTGTTAATATTTATTGTTTATTTCACTTTTGTTTACTATCTACTTCACTTGCTTTGGCAATGTTAACATTAGTTTCCCATGCCAATCAAGCCCTTAAATTGAATTGAATTGAATTGAGAGAGAAAGAGTGGGAGAGAGAGAGAGAGAAAGAGAGAGACAGAGACAGAGAGAGAGAGAGAGAGAGAGAGAGAGAGAGAGAGAGAGAGAGAGAGAGAGAGCGAGAGAGACAGTGATCTCTGTCTCTGTCTCTCTCTCTCTCTCTGTCTCTGTCTCTCCTTCTCTCTATCTCCCTCCCCTTTTCTCTCTTTCTCTCTCTCTCTCTCACTCTCCTTCTCTCTCTCTCGGTCTCTGTCTCTGTCTCTGTCTCTCTCTCTCTCTCTCTCTCTCTCTCTCTCTCTCTCTCTCTCTCTCTCTCTCTCTCTCTCTCTCTCTCTCTCTCTCTCTCTCTCGGCTGTGAAGTGTTGTAGTTTGGTTCAGTACTGTATGTCCAGGGAACTTGATGACAGTAGTAGTAGCTGTATATTTGACTATAACTGCTGCTCTCCTTGGTGCTGAAGTTACACTGAGAAGGCCCACTCTTTCTCTCACTCTTCCTCCCCACACTCTTTCTCTTTCTCTTCCTCCCTCACTCTTTCTCTCTCTCTTCCTCCCCCACTCACCTCTCTCTCTCTTCCCCCCCCCACTCTTTCTCTCTCTCTACTCCCTCACTCCTTCTCTCTCTCTCTTCCTCCCCAACTCACCTGCTCTCTCTTCCACTCTCCCTCACTATGTCAATGCTGCAGCCCAGATGACACCCTATAGTCTCCCCCCTCTCTCTCTCTCTCCCCATCTCTCTCTCTCCCTCTCCCCCCTCTCTCTCTCTCTCCATCTCCCCCCCCCCTCTCTCTCTCTCTCTCTCTTCTCCCTCCCTCTCTCATCTCTCTCTCTCTCTCTCTCTCTCTCTCTACGCTCTCTCTCTCTCTCTCCCTCCACTCACTCTCTCTCTCTCTCTCTCTCTCTCTCTCTCTCACTCTCTCTCACACCCGCCCTCTCTCTCTCTCCCTCTCTCTCTCTCTATCCCTCTCTCTCCCTCTCTCTCTTTCTTTCTCTTTCTCTCTCTCTCTCTCCCACTCTTTCTCTCTCAATTCAATTCAATTCAATTCAAGGGCTTTATTGGCATGGGAAACGTATGTTAACATTGCCAAAGCAAGTGAAGTAGATAGTAAACAAAAGTGAAATAAACAATAAATATTAACAGTAAACATTACACTCAGAAGTTCCAAAAGAATAAAGACATTTCAAATGTCATATTATGTCTATATACAGTGTTGTAACAATGTGCAAATAGTACAAATGGGAAAATAAATAAACTTAAATATGGGTTGTATTTACAATGGTGTTTGTTCTTCACTGCTTGCCCTTTTCTTGTGGCAACAGGTCACAAATCTTGCTGCTGTGATGGCACACTGTGGTATTTCACCCAATAGAGAGGAGTTTATCAAAATTGGATTTGTTTCGAATTCTTTGTGGATCTATGTAATCTGAGGGAAATATGTGTCACTAATATGGTCATGCATTTGGCAGGAGGTTAGGAAGTGCAGCTCAGTTTCCACCTCATTTTGTGGGCAGTGTGCACATAGCCTGTCTTCTCTTGAGAGCCAGGTCTGCCTACGGCGGCCTTTCTCAATAGCAAGGCTATGCTCACTGAGTCTGTACATAGTTAAAGCTTTCCTAAGTTTGGGTCAGTCACAGTGGTCAGGTATTCTGCCACTGTGTACTCTCTGTCTAGGGCCAAATAGCATTCTAGTTTGCTCCAATGTGTCAAGTAATTATCTTTTTGTTTTCTCACGATTTGGTTGGGTCTAATTGTGTTGCTGTCCTGGGGCTCTGTGGGGTCTGTTTGTGTTTGTGAACAGAGCCCCAGGACCAGCTTGCTTAGGGGACTCTTCCTCCAAGTTCATCTCTCTGTAGGTGATGGCTTTGTTATGGAAGGTTGGGAATCGCTTCCTTTTAAGTGGTTATAGAATTTAACGTCTCTTTTCTGGATTTTGATAATTAGCGAGTATCGGCCTAATTCTGCTCTTTTCGTTGTACACGGAGGATATTTTTTCAGAATTCTGCATGCAGAGTCTCATTTTGGTGTTTGTCTCCCTCTCTCTCTCTCGATCTATCTATCTATCTATCTATCTATCTATCTATCTATCTATCTATCTATCTATCTATCTATCTATCTATCTATCTATCTATCTATCTATCTATCTATCTATCTATCTATCTATCTATCTATCTATCTATCTATCTATCTATCTATCTATCTATCTATCTATCTATCTATCTATCTATCTATCTATCTATCTATCTATCTATATCTCTCTCTCTCTCTCTCTCTCTCTCTCTCTCTCTCTCTCTCTCTCTCTCTCTCTCTCTCTCTCTCTCTCTCTCTCTCTCTCTCTCTCTCTCTTCTCTCTCTCTCTCTCTCTCTCTCTCTCTCTCTCTCTCTCCCTCCCTCCCTCCCCAGCCAATGGGTTGTGTGGCTGGCTGAGCTCTGTGTGTATATAGCTGGTGGGTGGTGGTTACTGCTGTACTCAACAGTACTGTTAGTCTTACTTCAGGTTCTGCAGTCAGACAGCAGCAGAAGGAGCTATTTTAACATCCCCATCTCTCCCTCTTATCTCCCCCCTATTTTAACATCCTAGTAGCCACAGGCAGCTGAACAGGAGGAGGGGGTTAGTGCAGAGTGTGTGTGTGTGTGTGTGACAGATAGATAGATCTATTTGTTTACAGCTGAGTTGATATGTACCGAGCTACACCAGCTCAGCACCAGCTCAGTAGCCTTGTGGTTAGAGTGTCCACACCTGAGATTGAAGGTTGGGAGTTAGATTTCCCGGCTAAGGAGCAGGAGCCTTGGCTTGTCCCAGCCAGAACAGCTCATAGGAGCCGGAGCCTTGGCTTGTCCAGCCAGAAACAGCTCATAGGAGCAGGAGCCTTGGCTTGTCCCAGCCAGAACAGCTCATAGGAGCCAGGAGCCTTGGCTTGTCCCAGCCAGAACAGCTCATAGGAGCAGGAGCCTTGGCTTGTCCCAGCCAGAACAGCTCATAGGAGCAGGAGCCTTGGCTTGTCCCAGCCAGAACAGCTCATAGGAGCAGGAGCCTTGGCTTGTCCCAGCCAGAACAGCTAAAGGGAAGTCACATTTATGTTGGACCTTGTGTACAATTGGATGAATGTATCTTAATGTTAGACCACAGTACGGTATAGGTTAGGGTTGTGAGTGGTTCAGTGGGGGTGAATGAATGAATGGGTTTATTATGAACCCTTTGTTTTTGGCGTGTTTGGTGTACCCTGGGCCCTGAGAGAGAATGGAAATACCACCTATATTTATCTGTCTATTTATATTCCCCTAATATTCGTACTACAACAATTTATACATTGCTAAAACACTGTACATAGCTGATAATATAACACTGGAAATGTCTTGATCTTTTTCAAACCTTTGTGAGTACAATGTTTACTGTTCATTTCTAATTGTTTTTTGTTGATATTGTTTCGTGTGTTCTCATTTTTGTTAATTGTTTATTTCACTTTTGTTTATTGTTTATTTCACTTTTGTTTATTGTTTATTTAACTTGCTTTGGGAAAGTAAACACGTTTCCCATAACAATAAAGCCCCTTTGAATTGACATTGAATTGAGAGAGAACGAAAGAGAGAGTACCGCCGCAGCTTCATCTCTTCCTCTCCTCCTCTGTTGAGTTCCGCTGATGTTGAGCCAGGCGATGTCATGTTGCTTTCTATTACAGGGATCTCGTTCTCTCTCTCTGTCTCTCTGTCTCTCTCTCCCACACTGATTCGAACGCATCAGATATTTATCTTCGCTGACACCGTGGAATAATGCGGCGATGAAACAAACAAAACAGGACAATCATCCCGATTTCACGCATATTCCCTCATATTCTGTCCTCGTCGCTTCCGATACGAAATTATGCATCGCGTCGTAGCGTCAACAATTCAATAACATCCCCCGCTCTCCGCCATTCCCTGTGGATGCTGCTGGTAGCATGGTGATGCTGGCGATAAAATAGATCTCCGTTTGGTGAAAGACTTGCGAGGCTTCGGTTCAATCGGGGGAGAGTGACGGGGTTCAATCGACAGGTAAGAGCAGAGTGCAATGCAGATTCATGCTGGCCGGAGCACCGCAATGCTATTTTCTGTTTAGCGGTGCGAGAGAGCGGGAGGGAGGGAGAGAGAGAGAGAATAGCCATCCCTTCCTTCGGTTAGCTTTTCTGCTGCAGCATCGCTTATTCCCCTTTCAGCTCTATTACACCGATATGTGTTACGTGCAACACAAACCGAATATTAGACCAATCACAAGCAGAGTGATATGGGTTTAATATTCGATCCGGTTGTAATAGCCCTAGCCTAATGACTGATGGTGTAGCCTATAGCCTAGGTTACTGTAGGCAGTCAGACACTATTTGATGACGGGAATGCTATTCATTGTATAGTTGTCGATATCCTATGAATAGTGATACCTACTGCATCTAAAGGTTTTGACAATGAAGGATGCAGTGAGCTTATCTTATCTGCGATGATTGTTGATAAGGCCCTGTACCTCTAAACTGTTTATCTTTTGCCTTGTAATCTTTATTCAAAGTGAACACGTCCTATTGTAGCTTCCTGCTGTGCCACTCTGCCACCAGCATTACGTAATACTGTAGACTAGCATAGCAGGGATGCTTGCTTAGATATAGGGCCTGCCACCATAGACCACCGCGCTGTTCTATTTCTAACGCAAGGCTGCCAAGGGATTGTCGCCAAGTGTTCTGTGAATTATTCAAACGAAAAATGCTTTGTTTGCCCAGAAATCGCGTCTGTTTCTGTGTAGGCTATATTGTACATAACAGCGAGGCTCTCCAACATCAAGCACACACAGGTTATGGGAAATACATCTAAGCTATCTACATAAGAACTGCCTAGTGGTGTTTATCTACTCAGTCCCTTGAGAGACAGACAGGCAGGTCCATAGACAATGTGTTAAATGTATTTTACCAGGTAAGTTGACTGAGAACACATTCTCACTTACAGCAACAACCTGGGGAATAGTTGAAGGGGAGATGAATGAGCCAATTGGAGGCTGGGGATAATTAGGTGGCCATGATGGTATGAGGGCTAGATTGGGAATTTAGCCAGGACACTGGGGTTAACATCCCTACTCTTTTGATAAGTGCCATGGGATCTTTAGTGAACACAGAGAGTCAGGACACACGTTCAACGTCCCAGCCGAAAGACGACACCCTACACAGGGCAATGTCCCCTATCATTGCCCTGGGGCATTGGGATAAATATATTTATTTAGACCAGAGGAAAGAGTGCCTCCTACTGGCCCTCCAACTCCACTTCCAGCAGCATCTGGTCTTCCATCCAGGGACCAAACCTGCTTAGCTTCAGAGGCAAGCCAGCAGTGGTATGCAGGGTGGTATGCTGTTGGCATACATACATCATTATGGTGGATGAACTGAGATGCTCCACCTGATTGATCCACTGTAGCAAATAGAATAAAACAATGGATGGTCTTACAAGATTGATCTGACTGTGTGTAGATTTAGACAACAGTATGTACCTGTCTGTCTGTCTGTCTGTCTGATTACTGTCCCCTCAACAAGCTCTCACAGTCTCAGAATTAGACGTTCATCCATGTTTCTCAAACGTAAAAATTTCAAAGTTGTTCCAAATGTCAATTTTCAAAGTGTTTGGTTACTTCTCTGTATCGTTCCAAGGTTAAGTTTAGGCATTAACTCAGATTTCTTAAGTTTAGGCATTAACTCAGATTTCTTAAGGTTAGGCATTAACTCAGATTTCTTAAGGTTAGGCATTAACTCAGATTTCTTAAGGTTTGGCATTAACTCTGAATGGTTAAGATAAGGGTTAAGGTTTGGGATAGGCTTAAAATAAAAATAACTTTCTATTGCTGGATTCAAACATGCAACCTTTGGAACCAGAAGCAGATGTTTATGTCGCCCATCTGCCATCCATGTCCACAACACCCTAGCAAAACCAAAGCCTACTTGAAGGTAACAGCGCTCACTGTTGCCCCTAGTGGCTGGTTTCCACTTCATCTCCTGATGTCCTCAGACATGGATGGATGTTGAATACTGACTTATATCACGGGTGACCTAACTGGTCTCCTAGCTCGGTTGTCAGACATGTTGAGTCTATCTGTCTTTATGTTTTAATGCTCTCTCTCGCTCTCTCTCTCACTCTCTCTCGCGCTCTCTATCGATCTCTCTTTCGCTCTCTCTCTCTCTCTGATCCAATGTTTACCATGTATTAATTCTCTCTCCCTCCTCCTAGGTTCCCAATGTTGAACATGTCGACCCCCAGCGAGCTCAAGTCTCCGTGTGTCCCGAGGAACGGCATGGTCAAGCTCCCCCCTCAGCCCAACGGTCTGGGCAGCGCCAGCATCACCAAGGGCACGCCTGCCGCCAAGAACCGCCTGTGCCAGTCCTCCTCCGTGCCCGGCATCCTACCCCCGCCTTCCCTACCCTACCACCTGGACCCCCTGCCCACCGCAGCTTCTCTCCTGGGGCCAGACCTGGACACCAGCCCCCTGACGGCCCTCCAACCCCCGCTGCGCAAGGTCCCCCTCACTTTACCCAAGCCGCCCCTGCCCCTGGCCCTCACCCTGCCTCTGGCCCTTCTGCTGCCCCTGGAGCGCCAGCTGGCCCTGGATGAGAAGCTGCTCAACAGGCTGCTGTGGTACTTCACCACGGCTGAGAAGTGTGTCCTGGCCCAGGTGTGCAGGACCTGGAGGAAGGTTCTGTACCAGCCCAAGTTCTGGGAGGGTGTCACACCCGTCCTCCATGCCAAGGAGCTGTACGCCCTACTCCCCAGCGGAGAGAAGGAGTTTGTCAGCCTGCAGGCCTTCGCCCTCAGGGGGTTCCAGGCGTTCTGTCTGGTGGGGGTTTCGGACCTGGACATTTGTGAGTTCATTGATAACTACCCCCTGTCCAAGAAGGGGGTGAAGTCGGTCAGTCTGAAGAGGTCCACCATCACAGACGCAGGCCTGGAGGTGAGTCATAGTCATAGTTCTATAGTTACAGTCATGTGAACACAAACATGTCATTTAGCACAGCCTTTCTCCAACCTCTCCATGGGGACCAGCCTGTCCATGGATTATATCTATTCCACAGCTAACACCTGATTCAACTGGTCAACTAATCATCAAGCCCTTGACTAGGTGAGTCAGGTGAGCTAGTTCAGGGCTTTATCCAAAGGGACTTACAGCAGTGTGTGCATGCAATTTTGTATGGATGACCCCAGCGGGAATCAAACCCAAAATCCTGACATTGCAAGCGCCTTGCTCTACACACAGGAATGTAAGAATGTGTACTGAATAAGGGTTTTCCTCCTTTGTATATAACATTTTCATTTCTCAACAATAGTGGAATGTAACTTCCATTAGTCCTCCAGTAGATGTAACTTCCATTAGTCCTCCAGTAGATGTAACTTCCATTAGTCCTCCAGTAGATGTAACTTCCATTAGTCCTCCATTAGATGTAACTTCCATTAGTCCTCCAGTAGATGTAACTTCCATTAGTCCTCCAGTAGATGTAACTTCCATTAGTCCTCCATTAGATGTAATGTCCATTAGTCCTCCAGTAGATGTAACTTCCATTAGTCCTCCAGTAGATGTAACTTCCATTAGTCCTCCAGTAGAGGACTAATGAGTAATGGAGTAAAGTAACATGTTACTTTATAGTAATATAACACATTACTTTATAGTAATATATCACGTTACTTTATAGTAATATAACATGTTACTTTATATTAATATAACACATTACTTTCCACACAAAGTAATATTGTAAACAAGTAATGCGTTAATTTTGTTAATCCTCAGCATCAATATCAACACAATGCACTCCCTGAACTCAGAAAGCCTGCCACCCCACTGCTGCGTAGCCTAGTAACAGTCGCCGGGTGAGCTGGGTTCCGCTATAGTTGGGCACCATGTCTACTGGGTCACCAGGGATCACATGGAATGTGGAATGTCACATCACATGACTTGGCTCACTGGTCACATGATCATGGGACAGAGAGAGGAGAGATATTCTATTAGAATGGTTAATGGTTAAGGTTAAGATTTGAGGCTGGTGAGCTGATCCTAGATCTGTGGTTAAGTTGGAACGTTTATCCCGAGCAGGTCAACAATCAATAGAGTGAGTAGAATGAACATCAATGAAATGAAACGTGAGATGTCACAGGAGTGCAGTGTGCTGGAAATGCAATCCAACCATTGTCTGTTATAATAACAATAGCATAGCTAAGTAAAGGTTCAGTACAGAGACTGGGTATTCCATTCCAAAACAGCCCTCACACATGGAATCAGTCTAGTCAACAATCCACCCTGCTTGTCTGTGGTGGTGTTGTGACTATAGACTACTGTGGTGGTGTTGTGAGTATAGACTACTGTAGTGGTGTTGTGAGTATAGACTACTGTGGTGGTGTTGTGAGTATAGACTACTGTGGTGGTGTTGTGAGTATAGACTACTGTGGTGGTGTTGTGAGTATAGACTACTGTGGTGGTGTTGTGAGTGTAGACTATTGTGGTGGTGTTATGAGTATAGACTACTGTGGTGGTGTTGTGAGTATAGACTACTGTGGTGGTGTTGTGAGTATAGACTACTGTGGTGGTGTTGTGAGTATAGACTACTGTGGTGGTTGTGAGTATAGACTACTGTGGTGGTGTTGTGAGTATAGACTACTGTGGTGGTGTTGTGAGTATAGACTATTGTGGTGGTGTTATGAGTATAGACTACTGTGGTGGTGTTATGAGTATAGACAACTTGTGGTGGTGTTGTGAGTATAGACTATTGTGGTGGTGTTGTGAGTATAGACTACTGTGGTGGTGTTGTGAGTATGGACTACTGTGGTGGTGTTGTGAGTATAGACTACTGTGGTGGTGTTGTGAGTATAGACTACTGTGGTGGTGTTGTGAGTATAGACTACTGTGGTGGTGTTATGAGTATAGACTACTGTGGTGGTGTTGTGAGTATAGACTACTGTGGTGGTGTTGTGAGTATAGACTACTGTGGTGGTGTTGTGAGTATAGACTACTGTGGTGGTGTTATGAGTATAGACTACTGTGGTGGTGTTGTGAGTATAGACTACTGTGGTGGTGTTGTGAGTATAGACTACTGTGGTGGTGTTTTGAGTTTGGACTACTGTGGTGGTGTTGTGAGTATAGACTACTGTGGTGTTGTTGTGAGTATAGACTACTGTGGTGTTGTTGTGAGTATAGACTACTGTGGTGTTGTTGTGAGTATAGACTACTGTGGTGGTGTTGTGAGTATAGACTACTGTGGTGGTGTTGTGAGTATAGACTACTGTGGTGGTGTTGTGAGTATAGACTACTGTGGTGGTGTTGTGAGTATAGACTACTGTAGTGGTGTTGTGAGTATAGACTACTGTGTTGGTGTTATGAGTATAGACTACAGATATATTGTAACTTCCATCAATGTAATTGTCTGCATCACTTCCAATCCCCCATATGTTTTTTTTCTCGCAAATATATATATATATATACATACACATATACATATACAGTGAGGGAAAAAAGTATTTGATCCCCTGCTGATTTTGTACGTTTGCCCACTGACAAAGACATGATCAGTCTATAATTTTAATGGTAGGTTTATTTGAACAGTGAGAGACAGAATAACAACAACAAAATCCAGAAAAACGCATGTCAAAAATGTTATAAATTGATTTGCATTTTAATGAGGGAAATAAGTATTTGACCCCTCTGCAAAACATGACTTAGTACTTGGTGGCAAAACCCTTGTTGGCAATCACAGAGGTCAGACGTTTCTTGTAGTTGGCCACCAGGTTTGCACACATCTCAGGAGGGATTTTGTTCCACTCCTCTTTGCAGATCTTCTCCAAGTCATTAAGGTTTCGAGGCTGACGTTTGGCAACTCGAACCTTCAGCTCCCTCCACAGATTTTCTATGGGATTAAGGTCTGGAGACTGGCTAGGCCACTCCAAGACCTTAATGTGCTTCTTCTTGAGCCACTCCTTTGTTGCCTTGGCGGTGTGTTTTGGGTCATTGTCATGCTGGAATACCCATCCACGACCCATTTTCAATGCCCTGGCTGAGGGAAGGAGGTTCTCACCCAAGATTTGACGGTACATGGCCCCGTCCATCGTCCCTTTGATGCTGTGAAGTTGTCCTGTCCCCTTAGCAGATAAACACCCCCAAAGCATAATGTTTCCACCTCCATGTTAGACGGTGGGAATGGTGTTCTTGGGGTCATATGCAGCATTCCTCCTCCTCCAAACACGGCGAGTTGAGTTGATGCCAAAGAGCTCCATTTTGGTGTCATCTGACCATAACACTTTCACCCAGTTCTCCTCTGAATCATTCAGATGTTCATTGGCAAACTTCAGATGGGCCTGTATATGTGCTTTCTTGAGCAGGGGGACCTTGCGGGCGCTGCAGGATTTCAGTCCTTCACGGCGTAGTGTGTTACCAATTGTTTTCCTTTGGTGACTATGGTCCCAGCTGCCTTGAGATCATTGACAAGATCCTCCCGTGTAGTTCTGGGCTGATTCCTCACCGTTCTCATGATCATTGCAACTCCACGAGGTGAGATCTTGCATGGAGCCCCAGGCCGAGGGAGATTGACAGTTATTTTGTGTTTCTTCCATTTGCGAATAATCGCACCAACTGTTGTCACCTTTTCACCAAGCTGCTTGGTGATGGTCTTGTAGCCCATTCCAGCCTTGTGTAGGTCTACAATCTTGTCCCTGACATCCTTGGAGAGCTCTTTGGTCTTGGCCATGGTGGAGAGTTTGGAATCTGATTGATTGATTGCTTCTGTGGACAGGTGTCTTTTATACAGGTAACAAGCTGAGATTAGGAGCACTCCCTTTAAGAGTGTGCTCCTAATCTCAGCTCGTTACCTGTATAAAAGACACCTGGGAGCCAGAAATCTTTCTGATTGAGAGGGGGTCAAATACTTATTTCCCTCATTAAAATGCAAATCAATTGATAACATTTTTGTCTCCCACTGTTCAAATAAACCTACCATTAAAATTATAGACTGATAATTTCTTTGTCAGTGGGCAAACGTACAAAATCAACAGGGGATCAAATACTTTTTTCCCTCACTGTATACATATATACATATATACACAGATATATATACACACATACACATACACATACACATATACACACACATACACACACATATATACAGTGGGGGAAAAAAGTATTT
The DNA here is from genome assembly GCF_964263955.1 of Coregonus lavaretus. Lineage (NCBI taxonomy): Eukaryota > Metazoa > Chordata > Actinopteri > Salmoniformes > Salmonidae > Coregonus > Coregonus lavaretus. The sequence continues at coordinate 13,103 of NW_028157672.1, forward strand.
AGTCAGCCACCAATTGTGCAAGTTCTCCCACTTAAAAAGATGAGAGAGGCCTGTAATTTTCATCATAGGTACACGTCAACTTTGACAGACAAATTGAGAAAAAAAAATCCAGAAAATCACATTGTAGGATTTTTAATGAATTTATTTGCAAATTATGGTGGAAAATAAGTATTTGGTCACCTACAAACAAGCAAGATTTCTGGCTCTCACAGACCTGTAACTTCTTCTTTAAGAGGCTCCTCTGTCCTCCACTCGTTACCTGTATTAATGGCACCTGTTTGAACTTGTTATCAGTATAAAAGACACCTGTCCACAACCTCAAACAGTCACACTCCAAACTCCACTATGGCCAAGACCAAAGAGCTGTCAAAGGACACCAGAAACAAAATTGTAGACCTGCACCAGGCTGGGAAGACTGAATCTGCAATAGGTAAGCAGCTTGGTTTGAAGAAATCAACTGTGGGAGCAATTATTAGGAAATGGAAGACATACAAGACCACTGATAATCTCCCTCGATCTGGGGCTCCACGCAAGATCTCACCCCGTGGGGTCAAAATGATCACAAGAACGGTGAGGAAAAATCCCAGAACCACACAGGGGGACCTAGTGAATGACCTGCAGAGAGCTGGGACCAAAGTAACAAAGCCTACCATCAGTAACACACTACGCCGCCAGGGACTCAAATCCTGCAGTGCCAGACGTGTCCCCCTGCTTAAGCCAGTACATGTCCAGGCCCGTCTGAAGTTTGCTAGAGTGCATTTGGATGATCCAGAAGAGGATTGGGAGAATGTCATATGGTCAGATGAAACCAAAATAGAACTTTTTGGTAAAAACTCAACTCGTCGTGTTTGGAGGACAAAGAATGCTGAGTTGCATCCAAAGAACACCATACCTACTGTGAAGCATGGGGGTGGAAACATCATGCTTTGGGGCTGTTTTTCTGCAAAGGGACCAGGACGACTGATCCGTGTAAAGGAAAGAATGAATGGGGCCATGTATCGTGAGATTTTGAGTGAAAACCTCCTTCCATCAGCAAGGGCATTGAAGATGAAACGTGGCTGGGTCTTTCAGCATGACAATGATCCCAAACACACCACCCGGGCAACGAAGGAGTGGCTTCGTAAGAAGCATTTCAAGGTCCTGGAGTGGCCTAGCCAGTCTCCAGATCTCAACCCCATAGAAAATCTTTGGAGGGAGTTGAAAGTCTGTGTTGCCCAGCGACAGCCCCAAAACATCACTGCTCTAGAGGAGATCTGCATGGAGGAATGGGCCAAAATACCAGCAACAGTGTATGAAAACCTTGTGAAGACTTACAGAAAATGTTTGACCTGTGTCATTGCCAACAAAGGGTATATAACAAAGTATTGAGAAACTTTTGTTATTGACCAAATACTTATTTTCCACCATAATTTGCAAATATATTCATTAAAAATCCTACAATGTGATTATCTGGAAAAATAATCTCATTTTGTCTGTCATAGTTGACCTGTACCTATGATGAAAATTACAGGCCTCTCTCATCTTTTTAAGTGGGAGAACTTGCACAATTGGTGGCTGACTAAATACTTTTTTCCCCCACTGTATATACATACATCCATACACACACACATATCCTTTTTTAAATTGTGTAACTGTGCTCTTTCACAAAAGCTCTCAACCTATAACCTATATACTTATAATGGACACAGTATGCTTTACATGAGTTATCTTGTTGTTATTAGTTGTTGTTATTAGTCCCATCCTTCAGCCCCAGTTATTTAGAACGTTGCCTGTGAGTTAGTTCACAGCGGTGTTTGCGAGGGGAAAATGTCGGCCTTACAGTATATTGTGCACATTATAGTCAGGGACCATTTTGAGTACATTGTTGTGAGTGTGGTGTTGATGAGAAGAGCTGGGCTGATGTTCAGAGCCACAGGAAGCATGGGACCAGATGCCCCTGGTGCGCAGTTTGAATATGACAGTTGGAGGATAAACGCTCATTGAGTTGACTTACATCACTTAGGCTGGGATTCAATCCGATTGCACTTTGTCGGCTATGCACATTTTAAAGGTAATGTTCCCACGTTGGCGGAGACTGCATTCACAGTAAACGCTGCACAAGTCGGCTCAATCGGAAATTACCTTTAAATGTCTAGCGCGCTATACCTGCCATCTACCGCTGATCAGATTGAATCCAGACCTTAGTGTTATATCAGAGTTATATCAGAGTTATATCAGCGTTATATCAGAGTTATATCAGAGTTATATCAGAGTTATATCAGAGTTATATCGGAGTTATATCAGAGTTATATCAGAGTTATATCAGAGTTATATCAGAGTTATATCAGAGTTATATCAGAGATATATCGGAGATATATCGGAGATATATCGGAGTTATATCGGAGATATATCGGAGTTATATCGGAGATATATCTGAGATATATCGGAGTTATATCAGAGTTATATCGGAGTTATATCGGAGTTATATCGGTGTTCGTTGATCAGATTGAATCCAGACCTTAGACTTATATCAGAGTTATATCGGTGTTCGTTGATCAGATTGAATCCAGACCTTAGAGTTATATCAGTGTTTACAGTGGAATTAAATATGGTTTCTGGATTCACTTTGATCTGACTGTATATTAAGGCATAGTAAGTAACAAATATATTGACTGTAGACAAATCATATCTTCCTAGAAACAGATCAGAATGTGACCAAATCCTGGTTATTGTTGAGTTCAGATGAAAGCATACACCCACCCACACACACACACACACACACACACACTCTCTCTCTCTCTCTTCTCTTCTCTGTTGGCGAGCTATTTTAATAAGGAAAAACAACCTGTTAGTGATTCATCAGCAAGATCCGAGAATAACCCTACCCTGTAAGGGCCTGCTGAACAAGACACAAACAAAGGAGCAGAGAATGTGTTTTCCACCAGACAGACAGACAGAGACTGGTGACAGACAGACAGAGACTGTTGACAGAGAGGAGGGTGACATCAGCTGAACCATGGAGGTCAGATCACTGTTGACAGAGAGGAGGGTGACATCAGCTGAACCGTGGAGGACAGATCACTGTTGACAGAGAGGAGGGTGACATCAGCTGAACCATGGAGGAAATATCACTGTTGTTTATGTGCAGAATACAACAGAGGGGTCACATACTAGTTTCCATATTTAGGATTGTTGTTGTTATTGTTGGTCAAATGGATCATGGTAGATTATGTGTCAACATCTAAGCAGACCTAGACATACCACAACATCAACTGAAAAGGAATGTACTGTCCTGGACTGTTCTGAATGACCCAGTAGTTACATAGGTCAAAACATGTAACCAGAGGGTTTCCGGTTCGAATCCGCCGGTAACTGGACGATTTCTGGTTTGAATACCTGAACTGACATGGGGGGGGGGGGGGAATCTGAAGGGGTGGGCAGGTAGCCGGAGAGTTAATGGCCTCAATATCCAATTTTTTACCTTCCCCTGTTGTGCTCTTGAGCAAGGCACTTTACCCCTGTGTTGTGTGTCAGCTTGGGTACTGTGACAGCAAAATAAAATAAAAAAATGGTCCGTGCAGACCGATAAAGCAAGTGTGACATCCAGTACATCTGCACTGCTATGCTCCGTGTAGCTCAGTTGGTAGAGCATGGCGCTTGCAATGCCAGGGTTGTGGGTTTGATTCCCATGGGGGGCCAGTATGGAAAAAAAAAACTGTAAGTCGCTCTGGATAAGAGCGTCTGCTAAATGACTTAAAATGTAAAAATATGCTGTATTCATAGAGTAATACAACAGAAAAGGTACAACAACAAGGTCTGTAGAACTTAGGAGAAGTATAATGACTTTACAGTGGGATGTTATGAACAACGGTTTCAGGATTTAGCTTGCTTTTTTCATTCTCCATTAAAGGGACCAGGTTTAAACAGTTAGTAAATCACTAAATACTATAATGCCTTTAAAGGGACCAGGTTTAAACAGTTAGTAAATCACTAAATACTATAATGCCTTTAAAGAGAACAGGTTTAAACAGTCAGTAAATCACTTTATACCATGGCATTGTTGAATACTTGTTTCTGATTGGCTTGAAGGGCATTCTAGAGCATGCATTATTTCCCTGTAACGCACAGTATATTTGCATGGTAAAATTCAATGGCTAACGTTCATTCTTACATGTTCTATGTTTGAACTGCTTTTGAAAGCAAAAGTCAAATTGAAAACCTTATTGGCATTGTTGAATTTGATTTTCATAATGGCAAGCTAGGACTGATGGTTTGGTTAGCTGAACTAGCAAGTCTGTTTGTTTGGTTACCATGGCAACTACTGTAGCTACAGTTGAAATGGGAGGTTTACATACATCTTAGCCAAATACATTTAAACTCAGCTTTTCACAATTCCTGACATTTAATCCTAGTAAAAATTCCCTGTTTTAGGTCAGTTAGGATCACCACTTTATTTTAAGAATGTGAAATGTCAGAATAATAGTATAGAGAATTATTTATTTCAGCTTTTATTTCTTTCATCACATTCCCAGTGGGTCAGAAGTTTACATACACTCAATTAGTATTTGGTAGCATTGCCTATAAATTGTATAACTTGGGTCAAATGTTTCGGGTAGCCTTCCACAAGCTTCCCACAATAAGTTGGGTGAATTTTGGCCCATTCCTCCTGACAGAGCTGGTGTAACTGAGTCAGGTTTGTAGGCCTCCTTGCTCGCACACGCTTTTTCAGTTCTACCCACAAATGTTCTATAGGATTGAGGTCAGGGCTTTGTGATGGCCACTCCAATACCTTGACTTTGTTGTCTTTAAGACATTTTGCCACAACTTTGGAAGTATGCTTGGGGTCATTGTCCATTTGGAAGACCCATTTGCGACCAAGCTTTAACTTCCTGACTGATGTCTTGAGATGTTGCTTCAATATATCCACATAATTTCCCTTCCTCATGATGCCATCTATTTTGTGAAGTGCACCAGTCCCTCCTGCAGCAAAGCACCCCCACAGCATGACGCTGCCACCCCCGTGCTTCACGGTTGGGATGGTGTTCTTCGGCTTGCAAGCGACCCCCTTTTTCCTCCAAACATAACAATGGTCATTATGACCAAACAGTTCTATTTTTGTTTCATCAGACCAGAGGACATTTCTCCAAAAAGTACGATCTTTGTCCCCATGTACAGTTGCAAACCGTAGTCTGGCTTTTTTATGGCGGTTTTGGAGCAGTGGCTTCTTCCTTGCTGAGCGGCCTTTCAGGTTATGTCAATATAGGACTCGTTTTACTGTAGATATAGATACTTTTGTACTGTTTCCTCCAGCATCTTCACAAGGTCCTTTGCTGTTGTTCTGGGATTGATTTGCACTTTTCGCACCAAAGTATGTTCATCTCTAGGAGACAGAACACGTCTCCTTCCTGAGCAGTATGACGGCTGCGTGGTCCCATGGTGTTTATACTTGCCTACTATTGTTTGTACAGATGAATGTGGTACCTTCAGGTGTTTGGAAATTGCTCCCATGGACTTGTGGAGGTCTACACATTTTTTTCTGAGGTCTTGGCTGATTTCTTTTCATTTTCCCATGATGTCAAGCAAAAATGCACTGAGTTTGAAGGTAGGCCTTGAAATACATCCACAGGTACACCTCCAATTGACTCAAATGATGTCAATTAGCCTATCAGAAGCTTCTAAAGCCATGACATCATTTTCTGGAATTTTCCAAGCTGTTTAAAGGCACAGTCAACTTAGTGTATGTAAACTTCTGACCCACTGGAATTGTGATACAGTGATTTATAAGTGAAATAATCTGTCTGTAAACTATTGTTGGATAAATTACTTGTGACATGCACAAAGTAGATGTCCTGCCAAAACTATAGTTCGTTAACAAGAAATTTGTGGAGTGGTTGAAAAATGAGTTTGAATGACTCCAACCTAAGTGTATGTAAACTGTATCTAGTAAACTTGCTAGCTACTTCACTAGATGTTGAACACATTTCTACCGGCAAATGAACACATTTCTAGCGGCAAATGTGTTGAATTATAGCCATTGTATAAAAGGGTTAATCAATCAATTTCAATCAATTTTATTTTATATAGCCCTTCTTACATCAGCTAATATCTCGAAGTGCTGTACAGAAACCCAGCCTAAAACCCCAAACAGCTAGTAATGCAGGTGTAGAAGCACGGTGGCTAGGAAAAACTCCCTAGAAAGGCAAAACCTAGGAAGAAACCTAGAGAGGAACCAGGCTATGAGGGGTGGCCAGTCCTCTTCTGGCTGTGCCGGGTGGAGATTATAACAGAACCATGCCAAGATGTTCAAAAATGTTCATAAGTGACAAGCATGGTCAAATAATAATCAGGAATAAATCTCAGTTGGCTTTTCATAGCCGATCATTAGAGTTTAAAACAGCAGGTCTGGGACAGGTAGGGGTTCCATAACCGCAGGCAGAACAGTTTAAACTGGAATAGCAGCAAGGCCAGGCGGACTGGGGATAGCAAGGAGTCACCACGGCCGGTAGTCCCGACGTATGGTCCTAGGGCTCAGGTCTCTCAGTTGGCTTTTCATAGCCGATCATTTAGAGTTGAAAACAGCAGGTCTGGGACAGGTAGGGGTTTCGTAGCCGCAGGCAGAACAGTTGAAACTGGAATAGCAGCAAGGCCAGGCGGACTGGGGGCAGCAGGGTGTCATCATGCCCGGTAGTCCTGACGTATGGTCCTAGGGCTCAGGTTCTCAGAGAGAAAGAGAGAACGAGAGAATTAGAGAGAGCATACTTAAATTCACACAGGACACTGGATAAGACAGGAGAAGTACTCCAGGTATAACCAACTAACCCCAGCCCCCCGACACATAAACTACTGCAGCATAAATACTGGAGGCTGAGACAGGAGCGGTCCGGAGACACTGTGGCCCCATCCGAAGAAACCCCCGGACAGGGCCAAACAGGAAGGATATAACCCCACCCACTCCGCCAAAGCACAGCCCCCGCACCACTAGAGGGATATCCCCAACCACCAACTTACAATCCTGAGACAAGGCCGAGTATAGCCCACAGAGGTCTCCACCACAGCACAAACCAAGGGGGGGGGGGGCGCCAACCCAGACAGGAAGATCACGTCAGTAACTCAACCCACTTAATCAAGGGACCAGGTTTAAACAGTCAGTAAATTACTATATACTGTAATGAAACAGGCAGGGAGCAGGTCTCGAACCCTCAACCTTCTAGCCCGAAGTCCAACGCGCCTTCGACTGTGCCCCAAAAGCTTGCGTGGCAGAGTCGATATCCGCGCTTATAACCCCAGGGTCATTACACAACTCCCTCCTTTCAAAGTCCACGTCCTCGAGCTAGCCTACAACTCAACGTCTTACAGGAACGCGCTCACCGGCCAAGCACACACACATTCGTGGATGCATGGTCCGATCACTTCTGACACCAATGTAATGAAACAGGCAGGGAGCAGGTCTCCAACCCTCAACCTTCCAGTCCAACGTAAGGAAACAGGCAGGGAGCAGGTCTCTAACCATCAACCTTCCAGTCCAACGTAATGAAACAGGCATGGAGCAGGTCTCCAACCATCAACCTTCCAGTCCAACGCGCCATCGACTGTGCCCCAAAAGCATGCTCGCGTGGGAGAGTCGATATTCGTGCTTATAACCCCAGGGTCGTTACAATACTATAATGTCTTTAAAGGGAACATGTTTAAACAGTCAGTAAATCACTATATACTATGTCTGTAAAGGGAACAGGTTTAAACAGTCAGTAAATCACTATATACTATAATGTATTTAAAGTGAACAGATTTAAACAGTCACTAAATCACTTTATACTATAATGCATTTAAAGGAAACAGGTTTAAACAGTCAGTAAATCACTATATACTATAAGGTCTGTAAAGGGAATAGGTTTAAACAGTCAGCAAATCACTATATACTATGTCTTTAAAGGGACCAGGTTAAAACAGTCAGTAAATCACTATATACTATAATGTCTTTAAAGGGAACAGGTTTAAACAGTCAGTAAATCACTATATTCTATGTCTGTAAAGGGAACAGGTTTAAACAGTCAGTAAATCACTATATACTATGTCTGTAAAGGGAACAGGTTTAAACAGTCAGTAAATCACTATATACTATGTCTGTAAAGGGAACAGGTTTAAACAGTCAATAAATCACTATATACTATAAGGTCTTTAAAGGGAACAGGTTTAAACAGTCAGTAAATCACTATATTCTATAATGTCTGTAAAGGGAACAGGTTTAAACAGTCAGCAAATCACTATATACTATGTCTTTAAAGGGACCAGGTTTAAACGGTCAGTAAATCACTATATACTATAATGTCTGTAAAAGGAACATGTTTAAACAGTCAGCAAATCACTATATACTATGTCTGTAAAGGGAACATGTTTAAACAGTCAGTAAATCACTATATACTATGTCTGTAAAGGGAACAGGTTTAAACAGTCAGTAAATCACTATATACTATGTCTGTAAAGGGAACAGGTTTAAACAGTCAGTAAATCACTATATACTATAATGTCTTTAAAGGGACCAGGTTTAAACAGTCAGTAAATCACTATATACTATGTTTTTAAAGGGACCAGGTTTAAACAGTCAGTAAATCACTATATACTATAATGTCTTCAAAGGGAACAGGTTTAAACGGTCAGTAAATCACTATATTCTATAATGTCTGTAAAGGGAACAGGTTTAAACAGTCAGCAAATCACTATATACTATGTCTTTAAAGGGACCAGGTTTAAACGGTCAGTAAATCACTATATACTATAATGTCTGTAAAAGGAACAGGTTTAAACAGTCAGCAAATCACTATATACTATGTCTGTAAAGGGAACAGGTTTAAACAGTCAGTAAATCACTATATACTATGTCTGTAAAGGGAACAGGTTTAAACAGTCAGTAAATCACTATATACTATAATGTATTTAAAGGGACCAGGTTTAAACAGTCAGTAAATCACTATATACTATCATGTCTGTAAAAGGAACAGGTTTAAACAGTCAGCAAATTACTATATACTATGTATTTAAAGGGACCAGGTTTAAACAGTCAGTAAATCACTATATACTATGTTTTTAAAGGGACCAGGTTTAAACAGTCAGTAAATCACTTTATACTACAATGTCTTCAAAGGGAACAGGTTTAAATGGTCAGTAAATCACTATATTCTATAATGTCTGTAAAGGGAACAGGTTTAAACAGTCAGCAAATCACTATATACTATGTCTTTAAAGGGACCAGGTTTAAACGGTCAGTAAATCACTATATACTATAATGTCTGTAAAAGGAACAGGTTTAAACAGTCAGTAAATCACTATATACTATGTCTGTAAAGGGAACAGGTTTAAACAGTCAGTAAATCACTATATACTATGTCTGTAAAGGGAACAGGTTTAAACAGTCAGTAAATCACTATATACTATGTCTGTAAAGGGAACAGGTTTAAACAGTCAGTAAATCACTATATACTATAATGTCTTTAAAGGGACCAGGTTTAAACAGTCAGTAAATCACTATATACTATCATGTCTGTAAAAGGAACAGGTTTAAACAGTCAGCAAATCACTATATACTATGTCTGTAAAGGGAACAGGTTTAAACAGTCAGTAAATCACTATATACTATGTCTGTAAAGGGAACAGGTTTAAACAGTCAGTAAATCACTATATACTATAATGTCTTCAAAGGGAACAGGTTTAAACGGTCAGTAAATCACTATATTCTATAATGTATGTAAAGGGAACAGGTTTAAACAGTCAGCAAATCACTATATACTATGTCTTTAAAGGGACCAGGTTTAAACGGTCAGTAAATCACTATATACTATAATGTCTGTAAAAGGAACAGGTTTAAACAGTCAGCAAATCACTATATACTATGTCTGTAAAGGGAACAGGTTTAAACAGTCAGTAAATCACTATATACTATGTCTGTAAAGGGAACAGGTTTAAACAGTCAGTAAATCACTATATACTATGTCTGTAAAGGGAACAGGTTTAAACAGTCAGTAAATTATTATATACTATAATGTCTTTAAAGGGACCAGGTTTAAACAGTCAGTAAATCACTATATACTATCATGTCTGTAAAAGGAACAGGTTTAAACAGTCAGCAAATCACTATATACTATGTCTGTAAAGGGAACAGGTTTAAACAGTCAGTAAATCACTATATACTATGTCTGTAAAGGGAACAGGTTTAAACAGTCAGTAAATCACTATATACTATCTCTGTAAAGGGAACAGGTTTAAACAGTCAGTAAATCACTATATACTATAATGTATGTAAAGGGAACAGGTTTAAACAGTCAGTAAATCACTATATACTATGTCTTTAAAGGGACCAGGTTTAAACAGTCAGTAAATCACTATATACTATAATGTCTTCAAAGGGAACAGGTTTAAACGGTCAGTAAATCACTATATACTATGTCTTTAAAGGGACCAGGTTTAAACAGTCAGTAAATCACTATATACTATGTCTTTAAAGGGACCAGGTTTAAACAGTCAGTAAATCACTATATACTATAATGTATGTAAAGGGAACAGGTTTAAACAGTCAGTAAATCACTATATACTATAATGTCTTCAAAGGGAACAGGTTTAAACGGTCAGTAAATCACTATATACTATAATGTCTTTAAAGGGAACAAGTTTAAACAGTCAGCAAATCACTATATACTATAATGTCTTTAAAGGGACCAGGTTTAAACAGTCAGTAAATCACTATATACTATAATACCTCTAGTACATGACCACACATCAATCCTCTCACCTCACGGGAGAACTAACTAACAGGAACATATATGGAATATATTGAACAGACGTGTGCTGTTAAGATGTGTTTAACAGATGTAGAGACAGTTACACCTGGGACTGTGTGTGAGTGTGTGTGTGTGTGTGTGTGTGTGTGTGTGTGTGTGTGTTTGTGTGTGTGTATCCTGTAAACTAAGTGTGTGTTCTCTGTGGTGTGTGTAGGTGATGCTGGGTAGTTGTGTGTGTGTGTGTACACTCAGTGTGTGTTCTCTGTGGTGTGTGTAGGTGATGCTGGAACAGATGCAGGGTCTGATGCACCTGGAGTTGGCCGGTTGTAATGACTTCACGGAGGCCGGCCTGTGGTCCAGCCTGAATGCACGGCTCACCTCGCTCAGCGTCAGCGACTGTATCAACGTGGCAGACGACGCTATCGCTGCCATCTCACAGCTACTGCCCAACCTGTCAGAGCTCAACCTACAGGCCTACCACGTAACCGACACAGCCATGGCCTACTTCACAGCCAAACAGGTAGGGTTACAATCCTACACACTTATAGAGAGCACACAGGCGCAGGTACAGGTACACACACACACACACCTTCCCTTTTCCCTCTCTCTTCGTCCCCCTTTGTGGGCCCGTGGATCAATCCACACCCGCCTCCGCCTCCCCCTAAAAAAGGAACTCAGTCGGGGTCTCAACTTACTGTTGAGAGTTAAAATAGTAGGATACACAAGGTGCAATTTCTAAATGTGGTTGTGCATCAGCAGTTATTTTCTTGTTATGTCAGTCACTGACAGTCACTCAATTAGCCCATGTCAGCTCCATTTAGATTACACCCTACTATACTACACATTACTATACTACACACTACTATACTACACACTACTATACTACACCCTACTATACTACACACTACTATACCACACCCTACTATACTACACATTACTATTCTACACACTACTATACTACACACCACTATACTACACACTACTATACTACACACCACTATACTACACATTAATATACTAAACACTACTATACTACACACTACTATACTACACCCTACTATACTACACACTACTATACTACACACTACTATACTACACACTACTATACTACACACTACTATACTACACACTACTATACGTTAGTCTAGCGGCCAGCTATCTAAACTTGTTGTAAGCATGGTTAATTACCGGCCGGGGGTCCCCCATTGATCATCAAATATCATATTAAAATCGGCAAACATGTGTCTCCACCCTTTGGCAAAATGTGTAGAATTGCAGAAAACTTGCTTTAAAACTGCTATATTTTCTCTACGCCACATGGCAAAATGTGTAGAATTGCAGCAAACATGCTTTAAAACTGCTACATTTTCTCTACGCCACATGACAAAATGTGTAGAATTGCAGCAAACTTGCTTTAAAACTGCTAAATGTTTTGCTCGCAAGGTGGGGGGGGGGCACCAAAAGACTAGGTCCTCTCATGATGAGTTCAGATTACTGTGGTCCCTCATGATGAGTTCAGATTACTGTGGTCCCTCATGATGAATTCAGATTACTGTGGTCCCTTATGATGAGTTCAGATTACTGTGGTCCCTCATGATGAATTCAGATTACTGTGGTCCCTCATGATGAGTTCAGATTACTGTGGTCCCTCATGATGAATTCAGATTACTGTGGTCCCTTATGATGAGTTCAGATTACTGTGGTCCCTTATGATGAGTTCAGATTACTGTGGTCCCTCATGATGAATTCAGATTACTGTGGTCCCTTATGATGAGTTCAGATTACTGTGGTCCCTTATGATGAGTTCAGATTACTGTGGTCCCTCATGATGAATTCAGATTACTGTGGTCCCTCATGATGAGTTCAGATTAATGTGGTCCCTCATGATGAATTCACATTACTGTGGTCCCTCATGATGAGTTCAGATTACTGTGGTCCCTCATGATGAGTTCAGATTACTGTGGTCCCTCAATATGTTTTCAGATGTAGGAGATATACTCCTAAACCTCTCTCTCTCTCTCTCTCTCTCTCTCTCTCTCTCTCTCTCTCTCTCTCTCTCTCTCTCTCTCTCTCTCTCTCTCTCTCTCTCTCTCTCTCTCTCTCTCTCTCTCTCTCTCCCCCTCCATCCCCCTCAGGGCTACACTACTCACACGCTGCGTCTCCACTCGTGTTGGGAGATCACCAACCATGGTGTGGTTAACATGGTCCACAGCCTGCCCAACCTCACGGCTCTGAGCCTGTCAGGCTGCTCTAAAATTACTGATGACGGGGTGGAGCTGGTAGCAGAGAACCTGAGGAAGCTGCGGAGCCTGGACCTCTCCTGGTGCCCACGCATCACTGACATGGCCCTGGAGTACATCGCCTGTGACCTCCACAAATTAGAGGAGCTGGTACTGGACAGGTGAGAGTGTGGTATAGTAGTGTGGTGTATAGTAGTGTGTAGTATAGTAGGGTGGAGTATAGTAGGGTGGAGTATAGTAGGGTGTAGTATAGTAGGGTGTACAGTATAGGGCGGCGAAACAATTGGTCCAGCGTTGTCCAAGGTAGGGGAGGGTTTGGCCGGCAGGGATGTGGGTTCGTTTAACACGGGGGGCCAGTATGAAAAAAAAAAAAATGTAAGTCGCTCTGGATAAGAGCGTCTGCTAAATGACTAAAATGTAAATGTAAAATGTGTAGTATAGTAGGGTGGAGTACAGTAGGGTGGGGTATAGTGGGGTGTAGTATAGTAGGGTGTAGTATAGCAGGGTGTAGTATAATAGTGCATATTATAGTAGGGTGTAGTATGGTAGGGTGTAGTATAGTAGTGTGGTGTATAGTATTGTGTAGTATAGTAGGGTGTAGTATATTAGGGTGTAGTATAATAGTGCATATTATAGTAGGGTGGAGTATAGCAGGGTGGAGTATGGTAGGGTGTAGTATAGTAGGGTGTAGTATAGTCGTGTGGTGTATAGTAGTGTGTAGTATAGTATGATGTAGTATAGTAGGGTGTAGTATAGTAGGGTGTAGTATAATAGTGCATATTATAGTAGGGTAGAGTATAGTAGGGTGGAGTATGGTAGGGTGTAGTATAGTAGGGTGTGGTATAGTAGGGTGGAGTATAGTAGGGTGCAGTATAGTAGAGTGTAGTATAGTATGGTGTAGTATAGTAGTGTGTAGCATAGTATGATGTTGTATAGTAGAGTGTAGCATAGTAGGGTGTAGTATAGTATAGTATGGTATAGTATGATGTAGTATAGTATATTGTAGTATAGCATGGTGTAGTATAGTGTAGTATAATATGGTGTAGTATAGTAGAGTGTGTGGTGTAGTATAGTAGTGTGTAGTATAGTAGGGTGTAGTATAGTATTGTGTGGTATAGTAGGATGTAGTATAGTAGTGTGTAGTATAGTAGTGTGTGGTATAGTAGGGTGTAGTATAGTAGAGTGTGGTATAGTAGTGTGTAGTATAGTAAAGTGTGGTATAGTATGGTATTGTGTAGTATAGTATGATGTAGTATAGTAGAGTGTAGTATAGTAGGGTGTAGTATATTAGGGTGTAGTATGTAGGGTATAGGGTGTAGTATAGTAGGGTGTAGTATAGTAGGGTGTAGTATATTATGGTGTAGTATAGTAGTGTGTAGTATAGTAGTGTGTAGTATAGTAGAGTGTGGTATAGTAGGGTGTAATATAGTAGAGTGTGGTATAGTAGGGTGTAGTATAGTAGGGTATAGGGTGAAGTGTGTGGTATAGAAGTCAGGGATTTGCTGAGTAAAGGCCTATACTACATTATTTCAGAAAGAAAACCAGTATAGTATGAAAAGTATAATTATGGTCTCTCTCTCTGTCTCTCTCTCTCTCTCTCTCTCTCACTCTCTCTCTCTCTCTCTCTCCCTCCTCTCTCTCTCTCTCTCTCTCCCTCCTCTCTCTCTCTCTCTCTCTCCCTCCTCACTCTTCCTCTCTCTCTCTCCCTCTCTCTCCCGCTGTCTCTCTCCAGATGTGTGAGGATTACAGATACAGGTCTAGGTTACCTGTCCACCATGTCTTCTTTGAGGAGTCTGTACCTGCGATGGTGCTGTCAGGTAAACTACACACTAGACCCTTAGACCAGGGATCATCAACTAGATTCAGCCGCGGGCCGTAGATGATCAGGGGGCCGGGACATAATTACAAAAAATTAGTAGACTGCAAGTTGACCTCAAGAAGCCTAAACAGATATAATATTGGACTAAAACAGAATCATTTGAAACCTTTGTAAGAAGTTTATTAGGTACACCCATCTAGTACCTTGCCAGTTTATTAGGTACACCCATCTAGTACCTGGCCAGTTTATTAGGTACACCCATCTAGTACCTGGTCAGTTTATTAGGTACACCCATCTAGTACCTCGCCAGTTTATTAGGTACATCCATCTAGTACCAGTCCAGTTTATTAGGTACACCCATCTAGTACCTGGTCGGACCCTTTGCTTCCAGAACAGCCTGAATTCTTTGGGGCATGGAAACATTGCTCAATTGGTGTCAAGGGACCTAACATGTGCCAGGAAAACATTTCCCACACCATTACACCATCGTCACCAGCCTGTACCGTTGACACCAGGTAGGATGGGGCCATGGACTCACGCTGCTTAAGCCAATCCTGACCCTGCCATCAGCATGACGCAACAGGAACTGGGATTCGTCGGACCAGGTGATGTTTTTCCACTCTTCAATTGTCCAGTGTTGGTGATCACGTGCCCACTGGAGCCACTTCTTCTTGTTTTTAGCTGATAGGAGTTGAACCCGGTGTGGTCATCTGTTGCAATAGCCCATCCGTGACAAGGACCGACGAGTTTTGCGTTCCGAGATGCCGTTCTGCACACTAATACATTACACCCTTCTGCACACCACTGTTGAACTGCGCCGTTATTTGTCTGTTTGTGGCCCGCCTGTCAGCTTGCACGATTCTTGCCATTCTCCTTCATCATTGAGCCCAGGAGGTTGGATATTTCTGAGATACTGGAACCAGTCTGCCTGGCACCGGCGATCATACCATTCTCGAAGTCGCTTAACCCTCCCGTTGTCCTAGGGTCAAAATGACCCGCCACTGTGTTGAACCAACTTTATTTATTTTTTATTTTTTGGGGATCATTTGTGAGAAGGAGGCAGTGAGACTTTAAAGAAAGTATCACTGCCTCCTTCTCACAAATTATCAAACAAATATAAAAATGAAATAAAGTTGGTTCAACACAGTGGCGGGTCATTTTGACCCTAGGACAACGGGAGGGTTAAGTCACTAGTTTGGCCCATTCTAACATGCAATGGAACAGTAACTGAATGCCTCGATGCCTGTCTGCCTGCTTTATATAGCAAGCCACGACCACGCGACTCACAGTCTGTAGGAGCTAACCATTTTCATGAACGGGGTGGTGTACTTAATAAACTGTACCTAATAAACTGGGAATAAGTTTGAACAGATTTCCAAAATCAATTGGAACTGCCTTGCTGGTGTTTTTACAGTATTTTATGTCCATCAATAAAAAATTATAAAAAAAGTTTTGGTCCATTTGGGGGAACCCTGACCAAGACCCTACACACTACACCCTACTATACTACACACTACACCCTAGACCCTACACACTACACCCTTTATACTAATACACGACACCCTAGACCCTACACACTACACCCTTTATACTAATACACTACACCCTAGACCCTACACACTACACCCTTTATACTAATACACTACACCCTAGACCCTATACACTACACACTACTATACTAATACACTACACCCTAGACCCTACACACTACACCCTTTATACTAATACACTACACCCTAGACCCTACACACTACACCCTTTATACTAATACACTACACCCTAGACCCTACACCCTACACCCTTTATACTAATACACTACACCCTAGACCCTACACACTACACCCTAGACCCTACACACTACACCCTACACACTACACACTACACCCTAGACCCTACACACTACACCCTTTATACTAATACACTACACCCTAGACCCTACACACTACACACTACTATACTAATACACTACACCCTAGACCCTACACACTACACCCTTTATACTAATACACTACACCCTAGACCCTACACACTACACCCTTTATACTAATACACTACACCCTAGACCCTACACCCTACACCCTTTATACTAATACACTACACCCTAGACCCTACACACTACACCTTAGACCCTACACACTACACCCTTTATACTAATACACTACACCCTAGACCCTACACACTACACCCTTTATACTAATACACTACACCCTAGACCCTACACACTACACCCTTTATACTAATACACTACACTCTAGACCCTACACACTACACCCTTTATACTAATACACTACACCCTAGACCCTACACACTACACCCTACTATACTACACACTACACACTAGACCCTACACACTACACCCTACACACTACACCCTAGACCCTACACACTACACCCTTTATACTAATACACTACACCCTAGACCCTACACACTACACCCTTTATACTAATACACTACACCCTAGACCCTACACACTACACCCTTTATACTAATACACTACACCCTAGACCCTACACACTACACCCTTTATACTAATACACTACACCCTAGACCCTACACACTACACCCTTTATACTAATACACTACACCCTACACACTACACCCTTTATACTAATACACTACACCCTAGACCCTACACACTACACCCTTTATACTAATACACTACACCCTAGATCCTACACACTACACCCTTTATACTAATACACTACACCCTAGACCCTACACACTACACCCTTTATACTAATACACAACACCCTAGACCCTACACACTACACCCTTTATACTAATACACTACACCCTAGACCCTACACACTACACCCTTTATACTAATACACTACACCCTACACACTACACACTACACCCTTTATACTAATACACAACACCCTAGACCCTACACACTACACACTACTATACTACACACTACACCCTAGACCCTACACACTACACCCTTTATACTAATACACAACACCCTAGACCCTACACACTACACACTACTATACTACACACTACACCCTACACACTACTATACTACACACTACTATACTACACACTACACCCTAGATCCTACACACTACACACTACTATACTACACACTACACCCTATACCCTACACACTACACACTACTATACTACACACTACACCCTAGACCCTACACACTACACACTACTATACTACACACTACACCCTAGACCCTACACACTACACACTACTATACTACACACTACACCCTAGACCCTACACCCTACATACTACTATACTACACACTACACCCTAGACCCTACACACTACACACTACTATACTACACACTACACCCTAGACCCTACACACTACTATACTACACCCTAGACCCTACACACTACACACTACTATACTACACACTACACCCTAGACCCTACACACTACTATACTACACCCTAGACCTTACACACTACACACTACTATACTACACACTACACCCTAGACCCTACACACTACACACTACTATACTACACACTACACCCTTGACACTACACACTACTATACTACACACTACACCCTAGACCCTACACACTACACACTACTATACTACACACTACACCCTACACACTACACACTAATATACTACACACTACACCCTAGACCCTACACACTACACACTACTATACTACACACTACACCCTAGACCCTACACACTACACACTACTATACTACACACTACACCCTAGACACTACACACTACACACTACTATAATACACACTACACCCTATACACTACACACTACTATACTACACACTACACCCTAGACCCTACACACTACACACTACTATACTACACACTACACCCTAGACCAGGGTTCTTCAATTCCGGTCCTGGAGGGCCGAAACACCTCTGTTTTTCATCCTCTCCTTCTAATCAGGGGCTAATTCAGACCTGGGACACCAGGTGAGTGCAATTAACTACCAGGTAGAAATAAAAAACAGAAGTGTTTTGGCCCTCCAGGACCGGAATTGAAGAACCCTGCCCTAGACCCTAGTCCCTACATACTACTACCACCCTATCCACTACCTCCTACACACTACTGTAGACAAGTTAATGAAGGAGTAAGAAATGCTCAGGCTATCAGACCAATCCTGCTTGTGTCTATCTAATAACTCATTAATGTTTTCTTATTATTAATGATAACTCGGGTTGTGTGTGTGTGTGTGTGTGTGTGTGTGTGTGTGTGTGTGTATATAGGTGCAGGACTTTGGGCTACAGCACCTGTTTGGCATGAGGAGTCTGCGTCTTCTCTCTCTCGCAGGTACTCTCTCTCTCTCTCTCTCTCTCTCTATGCTTCCTCTCTCTCTCTCTCTCTCTGCTTCCTCTCTCTCTCGCTCTCTCTCTCTCTCTCTCTCTCTATGCTTCCTCTCTCTCTCTCTCTCTCTGCTTCCTCTCTCTCTCTCTCTCGCTCTCTCTGTCTCTCTCTCTCTCTCTCTGCTTCCTCTCTCTCTCTCGCTCTCTCTGTCTCTCGCTCTCTCTGTCTCTCTCTGTCTCTCTATGTCTCTCTCTCTCTCTCTCTGTCTCTCTATGTCTCTCTCTCAATTCAATTCAGTAGACTTTATTGACAAGGCA